>NC_092246.1:1800000-1957500 GCF_036320965.1 Panulirus ornatus
TATAATTTCCATGCCACTCTCCTAGGCAATTTGTTTGGCAGTCGATCCTTTATATACTAGATGGTGTTCCTTGTTAGCTATTATCCAGCCGGCCGTTGTACCGGAGGGAGTGGTGGCTGGGTGAGGAGGTGCCCTCTGCTTCACTCTCCTCTCTGTATATCCCATACAATATATGACCTAAGGATACTGCTAGTACCATCCTGCAGCAGATACCCCCATCATGGACCATCATGTCTCCAGGTATTCGACCCTTCCCATTAACTTCCATGTAACCCTCACCACCCACAAGGAGCTCCGTCCGATCCACCATCAACTCTCCACCTCTACCACCCACCTCCGCCACACACACACACACACACGTTGACAATCAATCAAAGTTTGTTAGGCAGGAAACTCCGTAATTCGCAAAATGCATATTTATACCTCGTCTGGCAGTGGCCTCCTGACAAACTTTGGTGTAGTCAGATCCCACCGGACGGGTCCTGAAGCCTAGGCTGGCCCATAAATGATTGTCTGGCCATTTGTATCGCTCTTTTATGGCAGTATAAATCTCTGTTCATGTAACCTGTGCGTTTTATTTTCTCTCTCGTTTAGTTTTGTGTTCGTTCGGGTTTTAGTTCGTTTATTTAGATGTTTATATCAACCTTTGTTCTTGTATATATACAACTATCATATATATATATATATATATATATATATATATATATATATATATATATATATATATATATATATATATATATATGTTTTTTTCTATTTACGCTCGTCATTTCCCGCGTGAGCGAGGTAGCGTCAACAACAGATGACAGAAACTCTGAGGGAAAATTCCTCACTTGGCTCCTAGCTCTGTTCCTTCTTTTGGAAAGTAGTACAGGAGGGGAGGATTTCTAGCTACCCGCTCCTACCCTTCTTAGTCGCCTTCCACGACATTCATGAATATGTGGGTAGTATTGTGTCTCACATCTACCGGTAGTATTGTGTCTCACATCTACCGGTAGTATTGTGTCTCACATCTACCGGTAGTATTGTGTCTCACATCTACCGGTAGTATTGTGTCTCACATCTACCGGTAGTATTGTGTCTCACATCTACCGGTAGTATTGTGTCTCACATCTACCGGTAGTATTGTGTCTCACATCTACCGGTAGTATTGTGTCTCACATCTACCGGTAGTATTGTGTCTCACATCTACCATCTACTCTTACTATTCTTTCATCAGCCGAGTGCGACACAACCATGCCAGACTCACATGTGAAAGATCATGAGGAGAAAACATCATAAGCAATTCGTTCTAGAAAACGGGTAGCGGTCGACAGGTCATAAGTAAGTTGTTATAGTAAACGTGAAGCAGTTGTGCACTCGTAAGCAAATCTCGATAACAAACAGAAAAAGCAAGTTGATTACAATCAAGGATCACCTGGTGTTAACCCGGTCACTCTTGCTGTGGTTCTTGTTTATCTTTTCGTTTTCCATGACGAAATTCAGACCAGCAAAAGAAATCTGGTTATCGCTTCCAGCTTTGCCAAATACCATCTTGTTTCGAGTGCGTGTGAGGCAGGGATGAAGCACTAATAAGCAACGAAACCTGTAATAATGTCAACACGTTCACCTTGAGATTGGTTGAATAATTTAATATTTCACAAATTCTCATATAAACAGAAGTCTCGAGAGGTGACGAGGCAATTCCATCCGTACGATATATTGCAGTAAAGGTCAACAAAAGGTCTCTGGGTGGTGGGTAAAGAAACTCCACCTTTATGGCGTGCGATAGAAGAGGGTGGCTTTCCTGTTTGTTAGGAGGGAAGACTCAGCCATCTCACTCCTTCAGGGGCGTTCGTTAAACATATGCAACATCACCTCGCTACCGCAACGTCGACTGAGGTTAGATTGTCCCTCATACAAGATGATATGGAAAGAGAGCATTACATCCGAACTCGCAATCAATGCGTAGATCTTCAATTATCTACGTTCGGATAATCGGATTGGCCGGATAGGGTAGGGATCCGTATAACCGGGATGGGATCAGGGAGGCGCTCAACCCCATGCTACCCGCTTCACAAAAGCATTGAAGCCTTTGTTGTAGCGTCTTGGTGTTGACTTGACCCGACTTACACTCTGCCAACCCACTTATTTGATATGAGTGTTTATGAATTTCTCCCACTTTCCTCCCCTCTGCTGGCTAGAAAATATTCTGGAATATACTCCAGAGGTTATACTCGTTGCTGGGGTTATACTCAGGGGATATGCTTGGTGTTGCGGGAAAGAGGTTGAAAGTTGCAGAGAAAATGGAAGAAGTCTCTGGACGTGTATGATGAGCCCAGGTGACGAGTACCCCCACACGTGTCTATTTATGTGTATTTGTTTAGGTGGAGGAGATGGGGAAGGTCTCATCCGGGGCGAAGAGTATCGTCTTTGATGCTCTTATAGGAGGCTGACTCATGGGGCTCGATGGTGCTAAAGGCTATCTTTGTGAGTGGCTCTCTTGGTGGTGTCTACGTCTGAGACAGAAACTGTCTTGGTCTCTACCTGTCTGGGAGATTATCTTGGTGTCTATCTGTCTGAGAGATTATCTTTCTACCAAATTAAGATATTTTCTTAGTAACTTTTTGGTTATTTTGTCGACTCCTTTAAGAGTTACTGCTTTTGTGTTTATCCAGCTGATTAATTATCCTGGTTCTTGTCTGTATGATTTGTTTGTTGTTTAAATGTATGATAAATTGCCTTGATGTCTAATTGCGTGAGAAGTTGAACTGATGTCTATCTAAGCCTCATGGAATGTACTTACCCAGGGACCCACCAAGCAGTCAACCCCTCTGAAGGTTTTTGTCGCAGATTCATCTCTGTAATCTACTTGAAGACTATCTTGGTTTTCTTTGTATCTGGAATCTTGCCCTATTATCTGACTGCAGTGACATGATGCTTAATAGTTCGTAGAAAAGTCTCTATTTGTCTTTCTCTTCGACAAAATCTTCAGGTTTATAAGAGAGAATATTCAATTTCCATTGCTTATATACTTATTATTCAGTCTGTGTGTCTGTAAGTGTGCGTTTGTATCTCATTTTGTCTGTATCTGAAAGACTTTTCACTTATTCCATTGAAGCTTTCATTCATCAGAAAGTTAAAAGTTCATTGATAAGATTCCCCACAAAGATGCAATGCAGTTCTGGAAAAGAATAATAATTAACAAAATAACTTTATTAGTTGTGTTTCAGTGTCTGAGACGTCTTGAATATGTTTTGGGAACGTTTGTCCACGAGTGCAAACGTTATCTTTTTTGTTATTCAGTTAGAAACTCAGATGTTCACTCTGGAGGCGAGTGTATGGTAACGCCGTGAACACACTTGCCTGTGTGTAACCGTTGATAACATAGCTGTAGCATTTCCCTCTTTCTCGGACTCTCATTTCTACATCCTTTCCTCTCCCTTCCCGTGTGGGTGAAGATGGCCTTATAGAACTATCTCCCATAAACGTCAATAAACCAGGAGATCCTCAGACCCGACACTGTGCACACAAACACACGCCCTTCTCCTTCTGCAGGAGGCCTTGTGGCTCTGGCGGGGACCTCCCCCTGCAGTACGCCACCGGCGGGAGCCTGCATCTCCTCGCGAGAGGAGGGCCCTTGTGTACCCCACCCCCAGGGAAACAGGACACCCGGATTGATCAGCGGGAGTGTAAGGTTACCGTGAGTTGCATCACAGCCTCCCACCATCACACACGGCTATATGGATCATGGGTCAGGAACGCTACTGAAGGATTTACTCAACTGTTCCCCAACTTCCTTCGACAGTTGTCACCCCGGATGTTGAGCTTAGGTGAAGGAGGGTTTCGTACAGGCAAACCAGAGAGAGAGAGAGAGAGAGAGAGAGAGAGAGAGAGAGAGAGAGAGAGAGAGAGAGAGAGAGAGAGAGAGAGAGAGAGAGAGAGAGAGAGAGAGAGAGAGAGAGAAGAGAAAGGGAGAGAGGGAGAGGTGAAGCGAGGGTCATATGGGCCTCTTCACCACTACCACCAGCATCCTATTGCATCTGGGCATCCGGGCATCTGTGACGGGATAAAGGGTTGGCAGCTAGGCCGGCTGGGCTGGCCTGGCGTTGCCGCCGCTGTCAAAGCCTTTTCATTGCTCTTCCACCCGGCTTAGGCGGTTCTCAACAAGGGCGACGCAGCAGACAGTTGTAGGGACCACGTCCCACACTGCTTCGATCGCTTCACCCAGCCTGGCGTACATTCTCTGTACATTTTCCTGTAGTTAGAAAACTGTTGTTAGTAACGGTGAGTAAAGCCCGAGCCTCCTCCTGGTCATGGTGCTCACCGTTATCAGTCACCCTCGATATATAATTTTTCATGTAATCCTCGACGGAGTCTGAGAACTAAAAGAGAGAGACTAGGTACCCAGGCCAACCTGACCCTAATCTCCATAATGCACAGGGTTGAGCGACGCCCCTGTGCCTATGAGGTCCTTTCAGGTGGGCAGGCGAGCTGAGGAGAAGGGTTGCCTCATTTGAATGTGGCAGAGCAATCGGTGGCGTGTCGTGGCCTCTCTATGGCAGGGAATAACTTGCTTCTCCTGCGTGTGGGTGAGGTTGTGTGGCCTGGCATCTACACCTGGCCCCGGGTAGCAACGTGCTGTTGAAGGAACCAGGAACGAGGCATCGTAGGTTATAACTACAGTGTCCGAGGTAACGGGGTTGCAGAGTGTATGTAAATGTGGGTACGGTTGGCGGGTGGGCATGCATGGGTGCCCCTGGCCGGCCTGGCCACCCCACTCAGGCCCATGGGACCCACATGGGGAGGGAGGAAGGCTACCATACCTACCCACCCAGGACCGTGGGAGCCCATCGTCTGCCCAGCCTCACCACCGGACGTAAGGTAAAGCAAGCAAGAGAATCACAGGGTCGCTAACCCACCCTGCTGTGTAGGGGTGACCCACCCTACTGTACCCTGCTATGTAGGGGTGACCCACCCTACTGTACCTGCTATGTAGGGGGTGACCCACCCTACTGTACCCTGCTATGTAGGGGGTGACCCACCCTACTGTACCATGCTATGTAGGGGTGACCCACCCTACTGTACCCTGCTATGTAGGGGGTGACCCACCCTACTGTACCATGCTATGTAGGGGGTGACCCACCCTACTGTACCCTGCTATGTAGGGGGTGACCCACTCTCCAACCCCCTACATTAGCCATGGGGTGAGTATCTGGCGAGGGTGTAACATTCGTCTCTTCCCACTCCCCCCCACTCCCTGCCTCACTCCCTCTCTCCCTCTCTCCCTCGCTCCCTCTCTCCCTCTCTCCCTCACTCCCTCACTCCCTATCTCCCTGCTGATGTATGGGCACCAAGGACGGCAGTTCGGTGGGCCCCTGAGTGGGCGAGGATCCCTGTATCTCAGCAGCAGCAGCAGCTCCTCCTCCTCCTCAACGGAGATATGGATCAGGGATGAACTCATTCAGCGCAAGATGGGATTGACAGCTGGTTGGCTGATCACTACTACCCAGCCCACTCGGGGCCCAGCATCCCAAGGATCCCAGTTAAGGGCCCACACGTCACGAGCCTTGAGATCATATGTACTACTGAGGAGACTACATAAAAATTAAAGACACACACACACATTTGCTGTGATATCCATTTACTGTGAATCAAAATTTTCAGTTCAGGCCACATTTAGTAACTTCATCCCAGGAAGCTTTTGAACCTCTGAATACGTCTAATGAGTTTGCTAATTACCCAGAGATGATTATATGTAAAGATGAGCAGAACACGGTGCTTGGTCATTAAGGACTCTAGACCACTAAGCGTCATTAAGTCCGGCAACGTCAAGTTATAACAACGAGGCAAAAAACTAAACACCTTTTGATAGTCAAGGTCATTCTAAGGTCATGCAAGGTCTAGTCGCATATATGACCCTTGCAATACACGAACCACAAAGCTACTATCATGTCAAGCAAGAATGTCCGCCGTAGTAACTTTTTATAGTAGCATTATCGTGGTAACTTTATATAGTATCATTATCGTAGTATCATTATCGTAGTATCATTATCGTAGTAGCATTATCGTAGTATCATTATCGTAGTATCATGGTCGTACTAGCGAGCTTACTTCATGTATTTTTACTACGAAAATATTAGCTTTTTGATTTTATCTGAATTCAAAGTCGAATTGCAAGTTCATATATACCTTACAAAATTAACTCTTTTGGTGTTGATGTAAAGAAGTGTGTGTGTGTGTGTGTGTGTGTGTGTGTGTGTGCAGTTTCTTATTGCCATCTGTTGGAAAATCTTATAATAAACACGAAGATGGTAATGGCAAAAAATGAAAGTGTATCAATTTACTTTGGTTAAAAACTGAGTTATCTTAGAGGGATACCACATCAGTGAGCAACCCGCATAGATAACTAAGGTAGATAAATACCCTATGGGAGGAGGAGGAACGCCTGGCAGTCCCATACGAGGTGGTGCCATCTATGAATGGCTTACATCTCGTTTGTAATGAGTCAACCTCATTCCAACTTCTCTGGGATGTTTTCCCTTCTTGTTAATACGTCCATTCGACACATGTGGCACGAAAACTAGCTTTGTTGACCATTCACGTGTTCTTCATGATAATCAAACTACACAAACACCCATCACTAAACACACATACGTACGCACATACGCATACATACAAACATACATATATTTGTACAGACATGCATACAGGAGCCATACATGCCTAGCGAGCGTGTATGGCTTTAGATTGTACACTTAAGGATGGCGTTCAAGTTTTTCCAACTGCTGGTTATAACTTGTTGATGGACATAATGACCCTGACAGGCGATTAGGCCTAGGAACCAAATACCCATCCAACCACCATACATACATACATACATACATAGATATAGAGTAAAACGAGCCTGAATAACCATCCACCTAATATGCTTACATACATACATACATACATACATACATACATACATACATACGTACAGAGCCTATGGAAAACGAGTGTATGAAGCGGAAATAAGCTCAGGGGGAGTTCAGGCCTACCTGGCTATAACCCAGGGAACAATGAGCTATACGCACGGTTGACGAGGAATAATGAGTTTAAGATGGGAGAGACGCCCCTATGGCTGGAAGCGACGCGGCTAAGAATGCCCGGTGAGTGGGCGTGAAGGAGCGCATCTTGTCGCCTGCAGAGTACCGCTGAGGAAGGAGAGAATACAACTTTTATAAACAGGATCCTTAAGGAGGCAGGAGTCACGCTCGCTAAGTAAGCGTCAGAAGGCGAACACTGTCTCCCTGAGTCGACTGTGTGAGAATGTGAGTACACCGCTGTGAGGAGGAGGAAGAATGAGAAGGTAAATAGTGAGGAATGATTAGTGAGGGAGTCATAGGTCTTACCTGCCTCCCTCCCTCCTCCTCCTCCTCTACACCAGCAGGGCGCTAGCGTTTTTTTTATCCCTTTTTTTTAACATGATCTCTTCATTTTTTCTCCCTTGTTCTGGGCCGGGAGGTTTACTGACTGGCGTGGCTCATGTTTGGTGTCTCGGCTGCGGTGTTTGACTCTGCTGTCACTGAGCCGCTGACGTTACTCTTACTGAACACTCGGGGCAAGACTGACGCTAGACTCTGCTTGTTGTCACGATTCTGGCCCATCTGAAACGGGTCATCTGGAGTTTTTATTGACTTTATTAGTAATACCATTAACCCCCCCCCCCCGCACGGTGTGTGTGTGTGTGTGTGTGTGTGTGACTACCATTTATGTGTTACGGGGAGAGCATCTTACACTTGTGTTGCCCCCGTCTCTCAACCTTGTACACATGTGCTATGTCATTACTCCTCTGTGTGTATACACACACATGCACACGTACACATACACATAGATATAAGAGTGCTGATGAATGGAATGAACTGAACAATGCAGTGATAAATGTGGACAGTATACAAAAGTTTATGAATGGTGTATGATTGTTGAGAATGTTCAAGAGACGAGTGTTGGACTCGCTTCCATTAAAGTACAAATAGGTGATTCCAGATAGGTAATTACTAACACATGATAATGTATTTCATCTTCTTATATGTAATCATCTCACCTTGTGGTGTGAGGCAGCTTCAGAAGAAACAAAAACCCAGTCATTTGTTTACATACAGCCTCCAGGTCTAATGTATCATGCACACAAACCATAGACCACCATCCACAGCTGCGTCCCACAGACCTCTCCCTCGTTGATCCTGACTCCATACAAATGGAGTCCGGTAGCACCCCATATCATATATATATATATATATATATATATATATATATATATATATATACAGTTGGCACACTATAAGAAAGGCTTTATTCTCAGGAATTCTGTTACCACGAGACATTATCACCATCATCTCTCAACACAGGGTCATGACCCCATCATCATCATCATGTTGGCTCTCCAGCAGAGTAACCTGCACGCATGACCTGACCTCGAGCCCATGACGAAACCCTCTCCAGTCACCAGAGGACCTTTCTCTAATCACAAGTGGGCTTCCCCCAATCACCAGGAGGCTTCCCCAATCACCAGTGGGCTACCCGCAATCATCAATGGCTTCCTCCCAATCACCAGTGGACTTCTCCCCAATTATCAGTGGGCCTCTCCCCAATCACTGGTGGACTTCTCCCCAATCACCAGTGGGCCTCCCGTCAATCATCAATGGGGTCACTCATCAATCATATATCACGCAATTGCCTGTCATCAACGACAAATCCCGCAAGTCACCTGTCATCATCAATCAACCAATCACCTGCCAGAGACGCGTTATTTGTCCGTCCAGCTCCGGGAGGTAATGTTGCCGACACCCTCAGAACACAGTCAGCCGGCGTCTGACTCTCAAAGATTTTCGGTTCTCTTATTCTTTGTTGGGTCTCCTCTGGCTGGGAGGAGAGGAGAGAGGATGGGAGAGTGAGGAATAGTGAGAGGGAGGCAAAGACAGGCCGGTACGTTAGCAAAAACATGGAATGTAGAGATAGAGTGAATAGATAAGGTAGATAAGCAGATAGGTAGGAAGATAGATAAGTAGGCAGGTAAATAGGCGAAGACATAGGTAGACATAGCATCAGAGTTCAGCATCAGCTACTTTTCGGTATTAAGACATGTTCTTGGAGGAGGACCACACGGACCATATGGCTAGTCACACTACCGTACCAGACCGTCGTACTCTCGTATTCAACATCTTACATACAAACTGATTGAGAGATCTAAAAATTGTTTACTGCTAAAAATATATATATATATATATATATATATATATATATATATATATATATATATATATATATATATATAGACACACGAAGCTTTTTGAAACCTACGAATGATATGCATCTTCTGTAGGCCTTCCATTAGCATGGGAGCCGGGGGGGGGGGGGGGAGAGTAACGTGTTGTTAGGTTTCTCACATAGCGAGTCAGAGAAGTCCGGACCGATGCCGGTGTAGAGTACGTGGGCAGAATACACTGCTACGTAGAGTCCATATACTTTCATACCAAGTGTAGGTAAAGTACATCAGAGTTAGGATTAAGACTCTCTTCTCATGGAGAGTTACTTTTCTGTTGGCTCTTGAAGGCCATTGGAGTTCTTCTCTGTTACCCGCATCTTCGTCAGAATGGTGAAGCAGAGTTGGCATGTAGAGTATAAGTATCTAAACTGATCTTATAAGTTGCTCATGATCCCTAAAGTAGAGTTAGCTCGACTGTTGCGATCATTAAGTAAAGTTGGTATGAAGTTCATGATCATTTAAGTAGAGGTGTTACGTATTCATGAGCAATAAGTAATGTGTAACTCATGATCGCACGTATAGAAGTAATATAACGGTAAACAACAGTAAACAAGGTTAGTCTTAAGCTAATGGCTGTATGATTAGAATTTATAAGTAGTTCACGGAGATCAAGTAGAGTTATTATCCAGTTCATGAGCACTTAAGGTGGTTAATACATAGGTCATAAGCATTAAAGTAGAGTTGATATGGCCGTTCAGTGCTTAACGACAGACCATGCCAAGTTAAGAAGCATTTAAGGAAAGTTATCACTGCGTAGATCATATAAGTATAGGTACAGATATAGATATAAACATAGATATGGATATAATGTGCGATGAATTTATAATGAGGTCATGATTGGAATGACTGATAGCAAGAATGCAGGAGAGGAATTATAGAAGGTAAGAGTGAGAGATTTTGAGAATGAAAGAAGAAAACTAAGGAATGCAGCAATGAAGGACAAGAATACAGAGGGGGGAGAGTATAGGAGTCTAGGAGCATCGGAAGAGGAATGATGGAGTGTAGGATTATGGGATGTAGGATGACAGAACGAAGGAGCAGAGGGGTGATGGAGTGTAGGATCATAGGATGTAGGAGCGAATTCATGATAGAATGACGGAGCAGAGGAGTTATGGAGTGATGGAGTGTTGGAGTGAAGGAGTACGTAGGTGATAACGAACATAGAGGTCAGACCTGCCGGCGTGGATGGATGCTGGAGTACATTCATAAGACGAGAGTGAGAGTGTACCAGTGTGGCAGTCCGGCTGTGAGGGTATGAGTGATCGTGTCGACGTCCATATTGCGTGTGCTACGTGTCCTAGAAGGTGGCCAGCTCGTCCCGCCTCAAGGCCCAGCCTGAAGCCACTGCGCCGACCACGTCCGCCTGGCCTGGCCTGGCCTGGCCTGGCCTGGTCTGGTCTGGTCTGGTCTGGTCTGGTCTGGTCGACAACACCCATCATCTTCGTCGCTCGCTCGCGGCGACAGTAACCACTTGCCACCGTCGTGGCGGTAGTACCTCTCCCCTCCCCACTCTCCCATGAGAGAGAGAGAGAGAGAGAGAGAGAGAGAGAGAGAGAGAGAGAGAGAGAGAGAGAGAGAGAGAGAGAGAGAGAGAGAGAGTTTCTACCTATCAACAAGTCCCAATTGTTTCGGTACTCACCCCTTGTACTTCTTCTTATACCTACTTTCTTATACTCCTCACTTGTACTCCTCCCTTGTACTCATCTACCTGCAGGTTTCTTATTTCCTTGCGTGCAGTACGGAAGGTTTTCTCTGAGCGTTACTCATTCTCTCGAGTACTTTTTCTAAGGCTTTTTCTTTATATATATCTTATGCATTGTTGTATGTCTCACTACTTTGAGAGTGAGAGAGATTTTTAAGGGATAAACAAGAAGAAACCCAGAAGACGAGAGAAACAAACGGAGAAGCACAAGAGAAGAAGGAAACCAACATAGAAAACTTAGATGACAGAGGCTAACGAAACCACAGACAACAGACGCACAGACGAGATGCCCAGAGCTTGTCTGTAGGGCATGATCCACCCACCCGCCCCGTCCTCTCTCTCTCTCTCTCTCACCTCCTTTCTCCACCTTCCCACGGGCCACCCCACTCTCCCAGGTCCAGTGGGAGAGCACCTCCCATACGTGGGCCTAACCCTCACATACGTATGGCCCGGTTATTTGCATGTTGGCAGGAACGGTTGAGTCTGGAGCTCTCCCATTCAACAGCCTTCCCTTCTCCCTCCCCTACCTCATTCTCCACACCCATCTCCCTCAACTCTCCCTCCCACGCGCCAACCATGTGGCAAAATATCGTCGTAAGTACTAAGGTAGGCACTAAGGTAGGTGCTAAGGTAGGTACTAAGGTAGGCACTAAGGTAGGTGCTAAGGTAGGTACTAAGGTAGGTGCTAAGGTAGGTACTAAGGCAGGTACTAAGGTAGGTAGGTTCGTAGGTAGGTACATTCTTCTCTCTTTATTTGACATTATTGGTTACCTGTGAATATTTCTGAACATATTGGCTAGAGATACTATGTGTGTGTGTGTGTGTGTGTGTGTGTGTGTGTGTGTGTGTGTGTGTGTGTGTGTGTGTGTGTGTGTGTGTGTGTGTGTGTGTGTGTGTGTGTGTGTGTGTGCGTGTGTGTGTGCGCGTGCATATTTTGAATAAAATCTACGGACATTTTCCACGCTATTTTTGCACCATCTTTCCTGTTCTCTCTCATTCATGATCATTCTTGTGTTCATCTTGTTATTTCCTTGTCACATTCCCCACATACTATAAATCTATTATTCTTCTTATCGTCATTAACAAAACTTTTAAAGAACATTGTCACAGTAGAGGCATATTGCCCTTAAAACAACTCGCTATAGTACTATATTTCTTATATGTATACAGTACTCTATATATGTGTAGTATATGCTCTGCTAAATCAATTGCATTGAGAGGCAGAAGATCTGTAGAGAAAAGACACACCATATAAACAGGAGTATCACGCAGGGGAGGGGAGGGAGTCACATTATCTGCTAAACACCATCTTACCTCGCTATCACCACACATACAGAGAGTTTGGAATAACTGGAAAAAGTTGAAACTCCTTTTCTGTTGGTGGGATGACGGGTTTAGCTAACGAAGTCCACAAACACAATTCGTCTCTCGTGATATTATTGTTGATATCAAGTACTTCCTGCTACCATGCTGGGTTAGGTTGGTGTCAGTGTGAGGATCCTGTGTGGGATATGTATGTAGATGTTGTATAAGGTTATATCTCTGCTCAGGGAAGTCACTTACGATCGACTGTTGCAAGTACACAAGCTCAGGGTCTTGTGGCCTTGATTAATGATACCAATCTTTAACTTTGTTTTTATATGAGGATCCAAATAGGCATTGTTGTATATATATATATGTATATATATATATATATATATATATATATATATATATATATATATATATATATATATATATATATATTTCTAATTTTCCAAAAGAAGGAACAGAGAAGGGGGCCAGGAAAGGATATTCCCTCAAAGGCCCAGTCCTCTGTTCTTAACGCTACATCGCCAACGCGGGAAATGGCGAATAGTTTGAAAGAAAAGATATATATATGTATATACTCCAGTACTTTCGGAATGTCCTTTTGTTTTTAAGATAAAATCAATAGACTGAGGATGTAAATGAGGTTTTAACTTCTTAACTAATCATACTATTTACACTAATAACGACTTTCCCATGAGAGTACTTACCGGAATTCGACCATGTAAGCAAGTAAGTGCCATGAGCCCCGCCCCCACCCACGTGCAGTAACCAATCACAGCCGAGAATGAAAGGCTCTCGAGGATGTAAACAATATATGACGTAGCCGTGACGTCATAAGGAGGGGCGGGGCCTGAATAATGGCGCTAGGGCCGTGTTGACGCGCTGTGCTACCACACAATTTCCTACCATCTTATTACCATTATCCAGGGGTTTGAGAGCTTTAGTCTCTGTCAAGTCTACTTGTGTGACATTACTACTACGCCAGCCTTGAGAATCTAGACATGAAATGACCCCGTCACGTAATAAATCACAACAATATATAGGCTCTTTTTTCGAGTAAATTATGGTTCCATAATAGAAGGTGAAAGATACGGAAAGCTAGATTTATGAGGAGGAAGTATAGGAAATATAGCCAAGGGATAGAATGGTCTGTAAGCACATTTGTTAGAGGCCACATTTGGGCTTTATAACTAGTGTACTTAGGGAAAGTTTTGCTGAAGGTTATAAAGTATTAATACGTCCCCTCTGGACATAGCACTCATAACAATTAATTAACTTGATATACGGGAGACGAGAGAGTACTGACTTACCTACCAACTTACATGAGAGAGAGAGAGAGAGAGAGAGAGAGAGAGAGAGAGAGAGAGAGAGAGAGAGAGAGAGAGAGAGAGAGAGAGAGAGAGAGAGAGAGAGAGCATTCACCGTCAGCACTTTGAAATTTGCAATCCTCTTTCTAACTCCACAGAGAAATCAGCTGAAGAAAAGAGGACTGCAACCCAGCAGTTTATTACCAGTACCAAACTGAGCACATAAATAATATTACTCCAGACAAACCTAATTAATGATAAACAATTAAAAGAGAATATATATATATATATATATATATATATATATATATATATATATATATATATATATATATATATATATATATATATATATATATATATATATGTATATATATATTGTTTTTCACATCAATCTTTATAACCTGAAGCAGCAAGGCAGGTATAGATAGCAAGACATATATGGATAACAAAGCAGGTATGGATAGCAGTGTCTGAACTGATTGGCATGAAATTCAATCCTATTCAAAGGAAGATTACATTCCCCAACAACCAGTCATAGCGCAACTTATAAATATTTTTCTACCAATGGGAGCGCTGCTCTCGCTCCTTCTCGCCAATCACATTACTGCTTCTTGACTACGTAAAGTATCGTAATTTCTCATTATTGACTGAGAAAGAAGCTGGAGACTTCTTACTGTCTACGTCTACAGCCAGACGATCTAACAATTAGTGGCTGACCTCTCTCGTGCCCGTAATTTATATGATAAAACCTATAAAGATAATTGATCTTTATTAAGAAAATCTACTTATATATTCCCCATAATTTACGCTATTGCTTTTACTGTATTGCTCTTCCACTTCTTTTGTTATTTGCAGTTTTCTTCCACTACGGAAACGATCTTTTGTGATTCTTAAAGTTTTGGCCAAAATTCTTACATGATCGTACATTCCTCCCTCATCCTCTTCCCTTTCATCTTATCATTTCCTCTTTCATTTTCTTGTCTTATCTTCTATTTTTCATACATTTTCGTATCTTTGATGACCCATATTCTCTTTATTATGCTTTACCTAGTGGTTCTTACCTCCCTATCTCTTCCTTACCTCCGTATCATCGCTGTTCTCTCCTCTTCCTCATCTTTTTATTTCCCTAATTTTATCATCTCCTCTTTCCATTTGATCTTGTTATTCACATCTCTCATTTCTTCTCTTTGCTTTCAATTTCTTTTGCTTCTTGTCCATCCTGCTGTTTCTTCAAGTCCTCCATCCTAGCTTCTTTTTGATCTTCCTTCTCCTCCTCTTCCTCCTCCTCCTCCTGCTTCTCCTCTCTCCTCCTCCTCTTCCTGCTTCTCCTCTCTCCTCCTCTCCTCTTCCTCGTCCTCCTCCTCCTCCTCCTATCTCTCTCCTTCTGCTTCTCTTCCTCTCCCCATCCTCCTTCTCCCCCTCGTCTTCTCTTTCTCTATTCCTTAATTCCCTCTTGGTTTCCTCTTCTATGTACCATTTCATTCCTTGTTCTCCTTCTCCTCCTCTCATCTTTTCCTTTGTCTTTCTTTCTTCCCGGAATACTTTTACCTGGCCTCCCAACTTGCCACATATTCCTTCTATTTTACACAATTTGATAAATTTTCTTCTCTCTCTCTCTCTCTCTCTCTCTCTCTCTCTCTCTCTCTCTCTCTCTCTCTCTCTCCTCCTCTTCCTCCTCCTCCTCCTCATCATCCTCTTCCTCCTCCTCCTCCTCCTCATCCTCCTCCTCCTCCTCCTGGTCCTCCCAGGCCTCACTTTAATGTTCCCATATTTCGTAATGGAGTTCATGCAAATTTCGGCCATTGAGTATCCTACTGTGGGCGATCTGGCAAGTTATTAAAAATTCCGGCGATCTACATGAAAAATGGCCGTTCCCGTATCTGGCTGGTACCGGCCTCCTGGCAGGAGTGCCAACCGTGGCACACTGTCTCTTTGCTGGGCTGGAGATAGCCCTCCCTGACCAGCACAATGGGTGCAGACCCTTGGCTAATCGGGCCTGCTATCTAGGAGTGGAAATCACGCCATCGGCTCGATCTTCAGTGGCGTTTTATAGCCAAATGACCTCAATATCCTGGGGAACTGCTAGGTACCCCGGCATTGGCAACCCTGGAGCACTAACGGTGGAGTTTTCCGATACTTTGGTTCTGTTACAAGATATTTTCTTTCTTATTTTTGGTCGGCCATGATGCCCTGCTCTCTCTCTCTCTCTCTCTCTCTCTCTCTCTCTCTCTCTCTCTCTCTCTCTCTCTCTAGCGCGCATGATTAGTTCCTTCATCGGTGTGTCTACGATCCCTCATGGAGAGGTCAAGGTGGGATACAGAGATGTGATTATGAGTGGGAGGACCCCGGGAGGCGCAGTTCTGGCCCAAGGGGTTAATTCAGGCAAACATTTCAAGAATGTGCTGTTATTTGCCAGAGCCCAGACACACACACACACACACACACACACACACACACTGTATGATGTACATGGGGTCAGGTCTCAACGATCCTCATTGATGACTATGTCTACACACAACCTCCTGTATGTGTCCACCATGGCATGTGAATGCTGTGTTATATGCTGTTGTCACGCTGCAGTAGCTATGGCTATGCTCTTGAAAGGGACCTGGTGAAGCGTTACAAAACTTCGTTTCTTTGTATTGCTAAACTGTAATGTATTCCCGGTCTTTGGAATACATTAATAATTCTTATTTTAATCCCTTTCTAAACCCTTTATATCTGTATCTTCATCACTCCCTATCCATTCCCGTTTTTTATATCTTTTCTCAGTTCTTTCATCGCACGAGAACTTTATTCTCCTGGAGCAGGCTGTTACAGTGGGGATCCAGCCTTTGCTTCGTTACTTTTAATTGGCTCCTGGGCGGTACCACATGACAAACAGTGGTAACAAGGGAGATCTAATTTTTCGTTTTTATGTGTCATTAGAGGCTGGTGGCTCCAGGTGGAAATAGAAAACAGAGGGAGGTACAGATGAAGAAAATGTGGGCAGTATGCAGAACAACACACATATACATGTTTACATATATGCAGACACACATACATACATAGTGGTAATGGTATGGCCTTGATTAGGGCCTCAGTTGCCCGTGCCGTCTCAGCTAACATTAAAACACCATACATAACATACATACATACATACATACATACATAGAGAGAGACACATATACATGCTCAAATAAACAGTAACTCACACAACATACACATACACTAAAGAACAAACACCTATACACAAACACCTGCCGTACATTTCAAAAGGGAAAAGCAGTAAAACCCTGAAATAACCTCTACTAAAGGCACACATAAAGGCTAAATCTCAAAGTTTACGTTCCAGCGGGTCACGTCCCTAGTCAGACATACATTACAACAATATCGTAACTGAGAGAGAGAGAGAGAGAGAGAGAGAGAGAGAGAGAGAGAGAGAGAGAGAGAGAGAGAGAGAGAGAGAGAGAGAGAGAGAGACCCTACAACCTGAATGTTTCATTTTGTGAGGCAAGACAAGGTTCTGTGTGAAGAAAGAGAGGAGGAGGAGGAGGAGGAGGGGAGGGATAGAAGGAGGGGGAGGAGGAGGGGAGGAGGAGGAGGGGCAGGTGATTGCTGCACCGATGAGCTGCTGCTGCTGCTGCTGCACTTGCTGTTTTGTATTCCAGCGGCAGGCGGAGTCTTCAGTTTGGAAAATGAAATTGTCATGTTCAGACGGCCGTGAGGCCTTTGTGTGGGCCAGAGGCTGCTCCTGCTGCTCCTGCTCCTACTACTTGTTCCTGGCGGTGGTACTGCTACTGCTGCTGCTCCTGCTACTGCTACTGCCCCTGCTGTTCCTGTTACTTCTTTCTGACGGTGGTACTGCTGCTGCTGCTGCTACTTTGTTCATGGTGGTGGTAATACTGCTGTTGCTTACCGTAGCTTCTCCTCGTGTTACTTGCTATGGTGGGTCACCTCCTACACGGCACATGAATCCCACCTTCTTCTCCCTTTCTGTTGAGCACAGAGACACAGATTCCCGTGGTCGTCCGTCATCGAGGGAGGAGAGGCAGATGACGTCCGCCACTCCTCAAGACCGGTGTACATATGGCCAATAACCAGTGTCTGGATCTTGCTCGGTCACTGGCAATGTTGACGCTGCGCCTGGAGGGGTCTGTACGCGTTCTAAACCTGTTGTCAACACTTCTCCAACACCGTTTTGATCCCTGTTTTTCATTCACGCTCGAGATGTTTAGATAACGAACGATCATGTGTTGTTACTGGGGGAATGATTGTGGCCAGCGTGACTGCTCAAGTCTTCAGGTGTAATTGGAAGGTGGAAGGTAGTTTTTTGGTTTGATATATATATATATATATATATATATATATATATATATATATATATATATATATATATATATATATATATATATATATATTATCCCTGGGGATAGGGGAGAAAGAATACTTCCCATGTATTCCCTGTATGTCGTAAAAGGCGACTAGAAGGGGAGGGAGCTGGGGTCTGGAAATCCTTACCTCCAGTTTTTACTTTTCCAAAAGAAGGAGCAGAAAAGAGGGCCAAGTGAGGATTTTCCCTCTTAAGCTAAGTCCTCTGTTCTTAACGTAAAGGAGTTACAGTTAACAACTGAATTAGCGTTACTCCAGTCAGTACAATGGTCATAATTCTTAACATGATCAAACAAAGCATCTGATTCTTGTCATGTTCATGTACAATACATATGCTGCTTAAGTCAAAAACTGATTATCCCTACCAGTCTGCATAACATGAAACATATTACAGCTTTTACAAGGTATTCTGTAAACACAGCCTGTAGAATTTTCTGGCGAGTTTTTGATTAAGATATTTTTTTCATAGTATTGTAATTGCTGAAGATTACATTTACTTTAAGATATCTAAGCACCCTAGGAAGTAATGTAAGAGTATCACTGAAAGGGAAAACTAAAAGATTCTTGCCATCAAGGTGAGGTTTGGGAGGTTTGATCTTATGGACCAGTGACCAGGTGAATAATTGATCTAGTGAATGAAAGTAACCCGGTAGATGAATTACCTGCTGGATGAGTGACTTCGTGGATGCTTGATCTGATAGAGAAATGACCTGATGGATGATCAACTTCATGGATGAGTGACTTAATGAATGGTTGACCTGATGGATGAATGACAAGGTGGATGGATGAGTGACGCGATGGAGGGTTACCTTGATGGATTTGTGACCAGGTGAATGAGTGACCTGTTAGATGAGTGACCTGGTGGATGAGTTACCTTGGCTGCCCTCAGTGATGGATGAGGGAGTTCCTTCACTGCGTCACTCAAGAGCCCCACCGTTCACGCCTTTTCAACCAGTGACAGTAACTAATGACCTGGGGAGAGTGAGAGGGAGAGTGGTGCTCTCCCATTTCCCTTCCTCACTTCCTTCCTCCCTCACTCCCTCGCTACACCTCTCCTCCCTCCCTTATCCGCCATTGTTCATCCTCTTCTCCCCATTATTCACTGCCAGTCCTCACATCTACATCAACGAATGCTCTGTCTCTCATCTTCATCAACTAACGTCTTTCACTTCCTTCTTCATCTCCTTTATTACCCATTGTTCATCTTCATTTTCAATTTTTCACTGTCCTGCGTCTCTTGTTCATCATTCACCGTCTTTCGCTTCCTCTTTTATTCCCGGTTGCCTCACTTTCATCCACCACACTTCATCTCCTTCAAAATGCTGCCAATTCTTACCCTTCTCTCACCAAAATATTGTTATATATCTCCTTTTCATTACCCTGTCGTCCTTTTCATTACCTTCTCTTTTCCTTTTGCATTTTGTTTCTTAATTTCATTTTGAATTTCATAAGTACTTCTCCAGTTTGGAGTGTCATTGACCATAACACTCCAGTGTGGTCAATACTACACTCGACAGTTGTTCGGCTTGTAGCATCAGTCTAGCGCAAGAGTAAATTGAATTACATTTTGGAGGAAAGGCATTAACCCATGCGGTGGTTGGTGTTCATGGGAGGAGAAGCTGAAGAACGTCAGTGTATAAGGATGCTGAGGAGAGAGAGAGAGAGAGAGAGAGAGAGAGAGAGAGAGAGAGAGAGAGAGAGAGAGAGAGAGAGAGAGAGAGAGAGAGAGAGAGAGAGAGAGAGGTCATCACATTAGATACTGTGATGCTGTTGTTCTACATTCATGTACCGACGCTTCGCAGTCAAGTACCTTAAGGCGCCACGACCAACCACCTTACTTAAGCCAGTCCAGGAAGGTGGCCCACAGCACCAGCTTCTCCTCAGGTGGTTCCAGACCAACAGCCGTCTTAGATGACGTCATCTGTCCAGCGCAGTTCCAGCCTCACTTTTGCCCAATGGAACCAAAGTTTTCTAAAGCCATTCCCGACACACAGTCGTCCTAAAAGAATAAATTTTCCTTAGATGGTTCCAGCAAGGCTTTATATTCCAGTGGACACACACACACACACACACACACACACACACACACACACACACACACACACCTCAGATGAGCAGTAAGTTATAACAAAGCTTTTAAGTGTCTTTCTTCGTCCACGATCCCAGCTGGTTACGAAGAAGGACCAAGTGTTCCAGCTGGCTATGGAGGTGGTGCAAGTGTTCCTCTACCGCCCAGCTGGCTATGGAGGTGGTGCAAGTGTTCCTCTACCGCCCAGCTGGCTAAGGGGTGTTGTGTGGGTGTTTCGTGCATGAGTCAGATGGGATGACAATAGACAAAGGCCTGAACAGAAAATGTTTTTATATGGTCTGTGGAGGACCTCAGCTCCTCTTTGTCTGTCTCTCTGTATTTTCTTCTCCATCGTTCTCTTTCTTTCTTTCTTTCTCTCGCTTTCTATAACACACACAAACACACACACACACACACACATACACACAGACACAGACACACACACATACACACACAGCCCGATATATAACCTGTCAACAGAGTAGATCAAGAACCTCCATTGCGAATTTCCAAGTTGGATGAAGATTTTATTCCTTCCTTTCGCTAACATTATTTAGGGTTAGCTAAGGTGTTATTATTTTCCTTATTGAACACGTACGTAAGGAAATGAAAAAGAAATTCTTTAGTTACAAATTTCATACAATTCCTCCAGCATTACACAAGCTTGACGTTGACAGATATGCAATTTTTCGGTCGTAATTTTCTCTATTCACTTAATTTATGCATAGTGATGGTGACGAACGGGTTAATCTGAGGGTCAAACCAGCATCTTAATACTGGAGTTTGAGCCATTTTGTGCTGGCTTGACCAGAGGGCAACTCGACCAGACACTGAACAACTTAAGTTGAAGGTGACTGATATCTGTGGCGTGAGTCAGAGGGTCAAGCTGAAACAATTTCGTTAGGAATCTCCCATCAAGTGTATGCAAATGTATTCCCATAGAGTTCTCGACTGGGTGCACAAGTTTGTGTGTATGGTGAAGCTGATTCCTTTTTTGAGTCAATTCAAGGTCCTACACGACCACACACAGCTACTGCTCCACCTTCCCTCGCTCCACATACACAGTTCAAGATGCTAATCGAAAAGTCGGTCTTTTAAACTCGCTCTAATCACTCGTTGGTTCATGACCAAACTTGATCAAATCTTGATTACTGGTGGTAAACCCTTGAGCAGAACGTTACGACCCTTAAGCACACAACGGTACGACCCTAGAACACGATTGCATGATCCTTAAGCACACAAAGCACGACCTTTGAGCACGACGGTATGATCCTTGGGTAGGGTTACACGGTCGTTGTGCTCACGGATTGTACCGCCAAACGAATGGGTCGTCCTCATGGGTCGTCCTCATGGGTCGTCCCCATGGGTCGTCCTCATGGGTCGTCCTCATGGGTCGTCCTCATGGGTCGTCCTCATGGGTCGTCCTCATGGGTCGTCCCCTCATGCTCGAGGGTACAGAACAAGAACATCTCCCGTACCGCCTAGTGTCTCATCAGCCACGACCCTCTATACCAAGTGACCAAGACCTCTGTCGTGTGGTTACAGCTCATTAGAGGAATACATGATCTCCATCCTGGCTCTTATTTCCGGCAGCCTTTACGATTTGGGGAACCACACGACAACAGAGCTATGAGACGGTCCAGTGTATGTCAATCGCTATGCACATGTATCTCTAATAGCATACATAATTGCTGATATACCAAGTGCCTATTTTTCGTCAGCAAAGACAAATATGATATCGTGTATGACCTGACCCCTTGTCCTGCTGTGATTAGTCCATAATCCACGAGATCTCATTAGTTATCTCTGACCTATGAAGCATCATTATGAATTCCAGTTACTTGATTGGTTAGGAGTGACCTGAGGCTGGGATGTGGTTGGTGGCACGAGTGTTGATATGCGTGACGTCAGGGGCGGACACGCCTCGCGTTGTGTACATGACAAGGATGATGGTCGGGAGGGGGGAGGGAAGGGGTGCGGTGATGGGGGCTGAGTGGGGGTGAGGAGGGAGGAGGAAGGGAAGATGGTGTACCCATATTTAGGGATTTACAGGAGATGGGAGGAGGAAGGTTGTGGAACTTGAGGAAAACGTTGATTTTTATCATTAAAGTTATATCTGTCTGTTTCTGTCTCTGTGTCTGTCTCTCTTTCTTTCCATGTCTGTCTTCCTGTCTGTCTGCCCGCCTGTCTGTCTGTCTCTCTTCCTCTCACATCCTCAGCCGTCTGGCTGGTGTGAAGTTCGTCGAACTAAACTGTTAAGACAGATCAAGATTTTGTCTCTCCGTTTCCCCAGAAAACCCTGCGCGCCCCTGTGGAAAAAAATCTACTAATTCATAAATCCAATTAATCAGTATATCTTCCTCAGTACTTTCCATGAGAAAGACAGGCAACAAGAGGCCTGATTGGCCCACGACTGGGTTGTCTGGGAAAGAATTAGTGGTTAGATATGATCAATTACCAAAGTGGCCATTATATGGTTCAGTGTGCTAAGATATATCCTGTGTGAGATTATAATGAATACCAGAAATATATCATGATATGCCACCATGTAAAAAAATATATTCTCCAGGTCTTGGTATATGAATACTAGACAACTATTTTATGTATAGTTCATTACATATTTTATATCTTTTGATGTGACTTGTTATATATCACACTGAACGCCGAATGTATGCTGTGATATATTCACCAGCATATTAGGATATGCTCTATATATCTTGATATATCTTATCATTTTATAATGGCGCATCAAGTATATCATCTCATATATTCTAGAAATTCTTGGCAAATTATTCTCTGCTTCTCTTGATTCAGCTCAAGAGGATTACAGCAACCAATTAAAAGCAAGCTATGCTGGGCTCTTCATTCTGATTGGATAATAATTGGCATAAGCGCAGGTAATTGGCTCGCACAAACATAATCATAAGCCAATTAGAAGCGAGTCTTCCTCGACTTTAGGTCTTGTACAAGTGATGTGCTGTGGTGTGTGTGGTGTGTGTGTGGTGTGTGTGGTGTGACTGCTGAAGATTTTTAGACATCATACAAAGATGTAGTGTACACATGTACTGTTGTACATATAAAGGTGGTACATATAATGGAGTACATACACATGTTGTACAGACACATGAGATGTACAGAGGCTACATACAAGGACATGATATACAAAGGAAGGTGGTACATTATAAGATAGCGTACACAGACACGGTGTACAGAAAGATGATCTATACAGAGCTGATGTACAAGAGAGAGGGGGCTACATGGAGGCTACGTACACAGAGATGGAGTACAGGAGATAATGGTTTATACAGAAGTGTATATAGAATTCGTGCACACATGTTGAGAGACTGCGGATGATGATCTGGTCTTCATGAAGGTATGATGTATATAGTCATGATGCACAGACCATCAGGTCCAGCCTCCCAGTCTGCGTTGATGTACATAGTGGTGGTGCACACATCATTGGCTCCAGCCTCCCATCTGAGCCAAATTTGAAAAACGAGATAGAAAATGGCCTCCTGATTATCGAATTCCACTGACGAGAAAATAATGATGTTAGAAAATCTATTTTCACTTGATGACGGATGATAATCAACGTTTTATAATCGTGAATATCATTATCGTCTTTTGCTCCTTAACTTATGATACCCTTATCATGTATATATTTATATACATTTATTCATCTGTAATTACCCAGAGGTATATTTCTGTGAAAGAGTCGTGGTGTTACCAACAGCCTTCCTAAAGGTTTCTTAGCCCAAGGCTGCGCTACTTCCAGTAGCAGGGAAATGTAGAATGAGAAGATACATCATTCTCTTGATTATTACACGTATAATGCGGAGCAGCGAGTACTGCAGGACAACAGCTTCCTTCCGACCAGCTCCTGATGATGACGAGGTATGAACACCACTTACTAAAAGACATTGAAAGATTCAGAAGACACTTCAGTTTTGAAACCTGTCTGTAAGCCGGGTCTAGAAAGCAAGAATCCTTTTCTGGATGTCGACTATGGAGCACAAAGTGATGACTATGAAACAAGTGACCATCCCCAGTTGACTGACTCAGGCAGGAGCATAAGGGCTGAGGCTGAATGATCCCAGAGATACAGAGGAAGAACCGTCATGGCGTAAGTAGATCATGCAGACAATAACTATTCATCCTGGGTCTTGTTTCACTGAGAAATTACTCGTGTCAAACAGTGTTGTCAACAATGGATTTTGTTTGATAAAACTATTGTCAACAAGACACATCTATTCCTCTTGCTAACTTAAGAGCAATCTGGATCAGTACACTGGATGTCACAAAGACCAAATGTCTCCTTATGGACAAATGGTCATCTGAAGATGATACAACATAATGTTACTTGTAGCAGCACTAGAGATCGATTTAATACCATCGTCTACAACACGAACAAGACATCCAGCGAGTAAATAATGAGCAACAACCTAACACAAAACACGAACCAACTACGCGCAATCATTTACCAATGTAGTTCACATGTATCTCTACCCAGCAGAAGGTTGAAATCTTCAAGATAATGTCAACTACATTGGGATGAGACCACATCACTCAGTAGCTCACCTTCAAACAGGTGGCCTTAAATCACAATTATAACACTAACATAGCATAACCCTCACTAATCATGCTACTGACATAAAGAAAATACGGAGACAATGTCACGATGCTACAAGAATACAGCTTACTGAAGCCTTGTACGTAAAAGATGTAGCCACACCATCACTATATGAAGAACAGGGCAAGCTAGGACCCTGCACCTGTTTTCATGTGTAACACAGGTATCTACCCAAGTGTGTAAATCTTACTTCTTGCCTTCACATGATCATCACCAATACCAGAGACCCCCTGGCCGCCATGCACGACCGACAGTGTCTACAAAGGAACGTGGACTCTAGATCTAGAAATAATCATCGCATCCGTACTCATATATATATATATATATATATATATATATATATATATATATATATATATATATATATATATATATATATATATATATATAGATAGATAGATAGATAGATATATATAGATATATATATATGACTTAAATCTTATTATTTACAAGCAAGACAGCCTCTCCCTATCTTTTACACCTCCTCCTCCACCCCCCTCCGGCTTCCCAGAATGAGAGCACCCCTGGTGATGCCAGACCCTCATCTTGGCCCTCTGCCACATCAGCAGTCCCACCCCCTCCCCCCTCCCCCATCGCCCACTCATCTCTGGAAAGACTCCAGACTCACTGGATGTGCATAAAGTTTTACCTAACTTTTGATCATGTCAATATAATCCTCAGAACTGATCTCAGACAAATACGACCAGCGAGCGTCAGCTAGACCTATATTTTTTCCCCTTTTGTGCCTTCAAGAAACATAAACTTAAAAGCCATTGCCGCACTCGCAGACTTTCTCCTCCTCCTCCTCCTCCTCCTCCTTTCTCTGCTTCTTCTTTTCTTCCCCCTTTTTGTGACGTTGCTGGAGGCGGCGGTGGTGTCAGCATCGTGTCTGGAAGGTGGTTTCGGAGAGATGGGTCTAGACAGAAGCCTGATCTGAGAGACGGATCCTGAGGATGCATGTGGAAGACGGGTATGGAAAGTGGGTGTAGCAAGTTCATGTGAAGAATGGGTCTGGAAGGCTGGACGTCGGGAGATGTGGGCCTGAAATGTGGGTGTGGAAAATATGGTCTGGTGGGAGAACCTAATGAATGGGTTCTGTATGCATGATTGTAAAGAGGGTCTGGAAAGGTCTTCGAAAAGATGCGTCTGGAACTGGAAGGTGAGTCTATATGTGATTTATGGGGGTTTGTCTGGATTGCAACTTTCAGGTTGGGTCTGGAAGATGAGAGGATATATCGGGCAGATGTGGGAGGCACTCGGGTCTGAAAGCAGATTTGAAGAGCTAGTTGAGAAGATGAATGTGGAAAGTATGGGAAATATGGAGGACATTCCAGAATCCAGACAAGTCCAGGAGCTTCTGGAAGTAATGCGGGTCTGTAAGCTATGGGGAATGTGGAAAACATTTTCAGAAGCCAAGTAGGTCCAGGAGCATCTGGAAAATATGCGGGTCTGGAAAGCGAACTTGAAGAGAAGGAGGAGGGAGAGCAGGGGGCGGTTCTGGAAAGCGCGCAAGTTTGGAAGACGTTTCTGGAAGGTAGGCGGGTCTGGAAGGCGGGTCTGGAAGGGTCCATTAGGGTGTTATCAGAGCGCTGCAGCCAAGCCCGACACTGACAAATGGGGCAGGAGTCGAGGCCCCTCGCTGGTCCGAGATTACCAGCTCCCAGCCCCAAATATGGCCACCTCCCCGGCATACCAAATGAACCCCGGGGCCAACCAAAACTTCCCCGCCGTCCCCCCCCCCCCCCCCCCTGCTCTTCTCCCCAACATCTCTCTCCTTAACACCCACGGTCGCTGTTTTATCTCTCAACTTCGTCCTGAGGATGTATTTCCTCCCCAGCTCGCCATGTTCTTCTTGCCATTATTCCTAACTATCTGTACACTCCCAACTATCTCTCTCCAGATCACTACACTCCCCACTATCCATTCATCTTACCTCCCACAGCCTCGCTGCCCCCCAAGCAAATCTCCCCAGTTCTTTATATTTTTCCCGTGGTTTTACCTTCCTGACTAACTCCCTCCCTCTGAGCCTCTCTTGTTTATCAATGATTAACTTTATTTTCTACTTTAACCCAGTCATTGTCATATGTGTTTACCCGCATGACCCATCTTCTAACATTATATCTTTATCTATTTTTATCTCAACTCTTCTTACTGTTCTCTCGAATTATAATCATATCTTTGTGAACTTGTTTGGTTTTGTTGTCAGCTGTTGTTGTTTGTCATTGTGCACAGGTCTTTTTGTACACCTTTTGTTGCCATTCTTCCTAATCTTCTTATTGTTCATTTGTTCGCTTTTATGTGTTTTCCTTTCTCTTTATTAGCTTCAACATTTGCATCCCTTCTGCTCTTTATTGGATTTTCTTCAATTCTTCTTGACCGAATATCGCTCCCTTCTTTCCCTTCCTTTCTATACCTATACTATGTTCATACCTCTCTCTGCTCCTTGTATCTCTCTCATTATTCATCTCTATTTCCTTTCTCTTTCTCTTCCCCTCTTTGGTCCTCCTTCTGTCTTCTCACCCTGTCTCTTCCTCCTGCCTGTCTATTCTTCACTCCCCTCTGTCTGTGCCTCCCTCCCCTCTGTCTGTGACTCCCTCCCCTCTGTCTGTGACTCCCTCCCCTCTGTCTGTGCCTCACTTCCCTCTGTTTGTGACTCCCTCATCTCTGTCTGTGCCTCCCTCCCCTCTGTCTGTGCCTTACTTCCCTCTGTCTGTAACTCCCTCTCCTCTGTCTGTGCCTCCCTCCCTTCTGTCTGTGCCTCACTCCCTTTCTTCCCTTAGCTTCTCAAACCGTCCCTCTCCCTCCTACTCTCACACCGCCTCTCCCCGCTCCTTCCTGTACATCATCATCCATCTTTATCATCTTCAAAGTTCTGTTTATTTGTTGCCAGGCTGGCACTACGACCCTCCCGTTTTCTTTACAACATACGACTTGGTCTCTCTCTCTCTCTCTCTCTCTCTCTCTCTCTCTCTCTCTCTCTCTCTCTCTCTCTCTCTCTCTCTCTCTCTCTCTCTCCAACGTCTGACATTTTCATTCTCGACTTTGCCCATTACTTCCTTCATCAGGCGCCATTTCCTTTAATCTTGATGATAAGTTGGTTTCCAATTTCATTCGCGTCGGCCGTATACCTATTGTGTGTTGGATGTATTAGTTCCAGCGTTGCGCAGGACGGGCGACCCGGTGGCTCCGTGCATGGAGGTCTTCGCTGGGGTGTACGTTGGAGGAGACAAGGGAAGAAGAGGAGGAGAGAGATAAGAAAGACGTGGAGATAAAGACGGGAGATTAAGGGAGTGATGAGGGTAAGAAATGGTGTGAAGGGAGAACTAAAGAAGAAGAAATCAGAAAAGGGACGTAGGAAAATTAAGTGGAAGAGGAAAAGAAGAGGCTAAGACAAAGAAACAAAAGAGAGACACAAAGGAGAACGAGTGTAAAGAAGAGGACGAGTAAATGGAGAGGGAGAAGGAAAGGAGGGAGAGGAGGAGGAGGAGGAGGGACAGAGGGAGAATTAACAAATCCTTTTAGGGAGAATCGGTTTATTGGATACAGCAGTACAAAATACTACAGAGAAAAGTGCGGCTTCCCATCATCTCTGGTCACCCCAGCTCTCCCTTTGAAGACAAAGCACCTCTCACTGCTCTTCCCGGAAGACAGCACCTCTCACTGCTCTCCCCGGACGACAAATGATAGGCCAGTCACTCTCACCAGGAGTGTATGGTTCCCTTCTTCGTACTTGCGTGATCCTCGAGTGTGGTCGTCTAATGGTCGTGGGTCTGGTAGGTATGGTCCTCCTGGTCTGGTAGTTCTGTGGTCGGTTTAAGCTCTTCAGATATATATATATATATATATATATATATATATATATATATATATATATATATATATATATATATATATATATATATATATATATATATTCACTTGATATCATAGCATTTACATAACTGGTGCTGATAAGACACACACACACACACACACACGATTATAATAGTTTGACACCTTTTCCAAAATTTTCCCTTTGATTTTCTAATTCATTTTGTCTTCTATTCCCATCGTTACTGTTACTGTCTTCATTTATTTATGAGAATTCTTCAAGTCGCATTTCAGCATTGTTCTTGTCCCACTTCCGTTGAGCTGACTTTTCTTTCCTGTTTCCTGGTCTTGTGTTTATCTTTTGATAGCTTCCTCATTAGCTTTTATTCTACTCTCTATCTACTTTCTTCCTCATCATCGTTGTCTCTTTTCTTAAGTTTATCTTTATTTTCTTGATCAGTGTTATCAATGTCCCCTATCTCCCGTTTTCTGTTTGGTCGTTTTCTTTCATTTCCATCACGTTCTCCCGGCCTCTTGCTCTCTCCCGCATCTTTAGTTTCCTTTCTTTCGCATTTCCTGTCATATTGATCATTTTTCTACATTCATAACGTTCACTCCTTTTCCTCTCATTTTTTCGTCAACTGCTTTATTTTCCATATCCTCTTATTTTTTTCCACCCATCAACCCTTTCTCTTTATATATATATATATATATATATATATATATATATATATATATATATATATATATATATATATATATATATATTGTTTTACTCGCTTTAGCAGTCCATTCTCTCTCTTTCTCTCTCTTTCTCTTTCTTTTTTCGTCTATCTTTTGGTCTTGTTTGTTATAACCTCTCGTTCTTTCCCTTTTCTACCCTCCCGCTCCCCTCCCTTCCTCTCTCTCTCCCTCCCTCTGCTGCCGTTCCCTCCCGCGCCCCTCCCTCCCTCCCTCCATCATCTTGGTGGCAGTAATCAAGCCACCAGGTATTAACTCAGCGAGTGCAGACAATGGCTTCCCCCTCGCGAACGCTGCACAGATTTCCACCCCATATTTCTTGGCCCAAGACACTTAAGAAATTATTAAAGAAAAAAATATTGTACAGTGTAGTACATCGTGATGAAAGTATAGTAATTTCAGCTTCATCTTTAGTTTATATATATATATATATATATATATATATATATATATATATATATATATATATATATATATATATACACACAGAGGTATATATATGGATCTGGAGAAAGCATATGGTAGGGCGGCTAATGGAGATAAAGCTACTAGAGAAGCAGGAAAGAATCTTCTTTATATTTTCAATAGATTAAGGCTTCTGTGCGAACAAGAAAGAAGGAGGGTGAGTGGTGTGATGTCACTATGGCTGTTTGATCTGTTTATGGATCGGGTATTGAGGAGATAAATTCGAGAGTTTTGGAGAGATGGCAGGTTTACAGTTTGCCGGAGATGTGGAGGAGGGGGGCTAGGCGGAGAGCCAGTTGCTGTTTGTAGATGACACGGCTCTGGTGGCAGATCAGAGTCAGAAACTCTGGAATTTCTGTGGGAGTCAGTGAAAGGAGGAATTTCAAAGTTATTATGTTATGAAGTTTATCAGGGTTGTGAAGTATCCTAGTCTGAGTACGAGTCTGAATGGAAAGACCCTGGATGAAGTAGAGTACCTTAGGTAACTGGAAATGGACATAGCAACAGATGGAACTGGGGACCTGATGAGAACCATAGGGTGGGTAGGAAGGCAAAGGTCCTGGGTGCATTGAGGGGTGTGTAGAAAGAGACAATATAGTGGTCCCAACGGTGCTGTATGTGTGCTAATCTTGAGCTCTAAATACGAAAGAATAGGAGAGGGTGGATGCAATGGGAATGAATGCCCGAGGACAATATGTGATGTGAAGAAGGTTGATCGTGTAAGGAATGGCAGGGCAAGGGAGAGGCTTTGTAGTAAGCGGAGTATGACTGAGAGAACTGAACGAGGTGCTCTGAATATGAAGAGGATGAGTGAAGGGGAGGAGAGGTCAGAGTGAGAAAGTCTTTGAGTTATCAAGAAATTAAAATGTCGGAGGGTGAGAGGTGTGCATGAGGAGAGGACTTCAGCAATGTGGTATACAGGGGGCGACGTGCTGTCAGTGGGCTGATCCACAGTACATGAAGCAGTCAGGGGAAACCATGGAAAAGTCTGTGGGTCCTGCCTGGTTGTGGACTCTGGTGTCGTTGCGTTACACATGAGACGTAAAGAATTGTTGTCAGTAAATAAGGTCATTTTTTTGTCTGTCCGGCGCTACATCGCTAATGCAAGAACTGAAGAAGTATTTTAATATATATATATATATATATATATATATATATATATATATATATATATATATATATATATATATATGAATTATCAAACATATACTGTTATAGTGTAAATGTGAAAAGAATATGATTCCTTAACATCAGTTAAGATTTTCACTACCTACTACACAACAAATTTAAAATGATTACAGAAAACCAGTAAAAAGTGATACGAAGAAACAGAAAGGAAGAAAATAATATGTTGACAAATACGAAGTAAACATAAACATGGACCCAGAAGATGTTGTCTGGCACGAGGACCCAGAGTGAACGGTATGATGAACATCTGATGAACTCCATCTTGAACAATCTTGAGGGAAATTATTGATAAAAGACTAAAACAACATCTCTGAGGCTGGCAGCAGCAGCAGCAGCAGCAGCAGCAGCAGCATACACGCCGACGAGAACCACTAAGGCTACTCCCTCGTAATGTGTATCTTGATTTCCGTCCTTAAGAACTCCCTCTTTAAGAATAATCACCCGTCTCCCTTCCCCCTCTCTCTCCCCCCATGCTGTCCTTCCAACCAGGCCGGACAAAGGAGAAAACGCATTTCTTTTGTTTATAGTCAGTGGACGGGATCCTCTCCGATGGTAGATCTCTTTCCTAACCTTTTTTCTCCATTGTTTTTATATGAGGGAAGGAGAGTTAAGACATCAGATCTTCACCTTGTATAGACGTACGTCATTACATGGTATTCCCAGTCATTTTTTTTTTGGGGGGGGTTGCGATTTGTATAAAAAGGTTATGTGTGTGTGTGTGTGTGTGTGTGTGTGATACCAGAGGGTTTAGTTGTAGTTATGGGGACAAGCTTGGTGAGGGAGGAGGGTGGTTCATCTGCATATGTGAGGTGTTCGGGTGGTGGTTGAGCGCAGGACAGGTTCTGGGACGGTCGAACGGTTGTAGAACGCAGATGTAGTGGGTGTGGGTGGGATCTGCAGTGTTCAGTAGACAGTCACTACACAACAACAGAAGTGGAGGGAGCGGTGGCAGGGTTCAACAGGCAGTCTTTACACACCATACAGAGGTGGAGGAAAATGTGCAGTGTTCCACTTATCGATGTTGATCACAGTGGTTAGGATGGGCCTTTTCTTGTAGTAGTCTGTTGCACTGTGGCTCACTGACGGAGGAAGTGGGAAAGCGTAAAGGGGAAGAAAGGAATGATGGAGGAGAATGCAAAGTTAAGGTGAAAAGAGAGAAAAATGGGAGTGGTGGACAGGGACCATCGAAGAAGAGAGAGAAAAAATTGTTGGGGGAGTGAAATGGGAGATGAGAGGAATAGAAAACGAAGTGTGAGGCTGGAGAGTTGGCTATCGTAGGGGGTAAGTGGTTTATAGGAAATATGGAGTAGGTTTGAGGAGGTGGGAGGAGGTGGTAGAGAAGGAGGAGGAGGAGGGAGGGAAGAGGAAGGTGAGGAAGAGCAGAGGAAGGTAACAGTGGACGATGATAGGTGCAGAGCAGACCCTGTTGCAGGGATGTGGGCATCAAGGATCATGCCAGACGCACCGAGAACCTCCTCACTCGTTATCATCATCATTATCATCATCATTATCATTATCATTATTATTATCGTTATCATTATCATTATTATTATCGTTATCATTATCATTATCATTATTGTTATCATTTTTCCTGTGAGATATCTTCATTACGTCCTGAGACTATGGTGACTGACGTTGCAGTGTTGTGACTGGGCTGAAATAATCAAGTCTTGTTGATTTTCTCTCATCCATGGTGGGAGGGAGGGAGGAAATCTACCAAACAAAGATGGTGAAGCCAAGGCTTTATGCCATACAGAGAGGAAGTCTAACAAATTTCATTGTTAGACAGATCGATGCTATACATACAACGACACAGTGTCAGTTATGAATAAGTCAAGCTTTTAGATATGACCTTTGTACTGCTGCTCCTCCTACTGTTGACCCGTCATCTGTGTGTGTTAGTCCAGGAACTGTTAATCATTGAGACGTCGTGTGATTAGCGAGACTTAATGAGGCACTTGGGAGAAGCTACGCAAAATTAAGGTCTGCATCTCGTAGGAAGGTGATGATTCACTACATCATAATATTTCGACAACAGACAGACTCGGTCTGTTTCATTAATCTGTTTCGTATTACTTTCGCCATCTAACTGTCGTTCTATTAACGCCACTTCGTTAGGCTGTAAATATGAAAAGATTTGATTAAAGGAAAAAAACAATTTAATTTTCATATTGCTGAAAGACTAAAGCAATGATATGATATATATCCAAAATCTTAGAACTAATGTAACGTAAATGATAAACGCTAAGATAATGTTAAAAAACTGACATTGAAATATTTTAGTGATATGATCTATATCAGAAGTACTGGATAGAATACTACTGCCCTTCACTGTCATCATTCCTCTCCAGGGTTCACAAAGAATTACATAGATATCAAAGATTGACGCATGATATGTACAGAGCTAGAATTACCTGTGCTATATTAACATGAATGTTACGTAATGATTACCTTCATTTTGGTAATGCTTCCATGGGGCACATGGAAAGATGTCACAATCTCAAGCATAGAATTTTTGCTACATGCAAGAGTTGTCTTGGTCATGTCATGTTTGATCATCCGCGAAACATGAATTCTAAGATCACTGATTTCAACCTTCCTGTATGGTTGGATACATTCACAGTCTGATACACAACGTTCTCGTGAGTTAGCATCCTTCATTCCATTAAGTGTGTCAGGGTTGACCGGTCCTTCTACTTATCAGCCAATTATATATCTATCCTGATCTTATCTTCATCAATACCGTATCCATAGATTGTTCAGTTGGCCTCTTACGTTACAGTGGGGTTTTGTAACATACAAATAATGCTGTAAACTCCCTGGCAATCCCGTCTCATGCTAAGAGACGATATTATGATCAATAACCTAAAATTTCGATGCACTTCATCGGATTCAGCGAGTACAACGATCGTTCACACATGCTTCATTCGCTCGTTCGTTAAGCATCGTTGAACAGCTAGCAAGGTTACAAGTGTTGTATGTATGGGAAAGCGTTTCGCTGCTAATGTTGCAATATCATAACGAATCTTATCTCAGCAAAATATTCAGAAAACCTTTCGATATTTGCATAATGACAGTTGGCAACATATATCTTGTTTTCTCCGGTTCAGAATGGAAGAGAAGCCTCCCGTTTTCTATAGATTCTCATTTTCTTCGGAGTAATATATTCCTTAAGGTTTATTTTCTGCTGAGTTTAATTTTCTTTCGAGTTCCGCTTTTGGTGAAATTTCCCATCTGTGGAGTTGTCATATCTTAATAGAACAATCAAGAAGAGATATTTTTTTTATATATATCAAGACACATTACATACACATGCACTCCGCTAACATCGCTACCTTCATATCAACATCTGCCACTGAAACTACGGGACCAAGGTTCGAATCCCCAGCCGCCCGTAGTTACTCGGTGACTTGTGTTGAAAATCTCCTTTAAATTGTTTTCTATTTTTACGAGGACTCAAACGGGTGGGAGTGTGCGCGAATTTTGTGAAATGTTTGTTTTCGATACCTGACATGCTTTGATCTGATGCCTGACTGAACGGTACAAGGATGGAGGAAGTGGAGTTGGGAGGGAGGGGTCAGGTGTGATGGAAGGTTGGGGGAGGGAAGAGGAGGTTCAGGTGTGACGGAAGGGTTCTTTTGGGGGGTCGGGTGTGATGGATGTTGGTGAGGGAAGGAGCTGGTTGAGGGATGGGTTAGAGAAAAATGAAAGGAGGAATGAAAGAGATGGAATAAAGATATTCCCATTAGGGAATACTAGAGATGGATTGAGGGAAGATGTGATGGAATGATAATAGTCTGAGACGTGTGATGGAGCGGATAAGTAATGAGGAAGGACAACAAAGATGGAGAGTGTTTCCTTCACCTACAGAAAGATGTCTTTCATAAGTGTGTTTTAGAGTATCTTGTCTCCTCGGTCTCCAACTATATAAGTGAGTGATAAAAGTAGAGACGAAAAACTACATGTTTGCTATAAATGTAATCTTAAGTATAAGTGTGGGAACGGAAGATGGTTTCTTATATGTGAAGTGGAAAAAGGAATCTTGATAAAGACTGATATAAAGTAGGAATCTAACTCTTACCGATAAGTATAGAATATCATTCTCCTTTTTGATAGATGAATTTAGAAATGTAGTTCCCTTCACATATGAGGTTATAGAATGATTATTCCTTGTCAGTGCTAGAGGGAGAGAACTTGTCTTTAAAGGATAGCCCATAGCATCGCAGGATATGAAAATGTTATCATTTAAAGTATTGAGATATAAATTTTTTTTCTGACAATGACAAGAATAGGGAAAGGGGCATTTTTGACAGGTATAGAAAAGTAGATGAACTTGATCGGACGGCGTGCAGAAAAAATGTTGACATAGGAATACAAAGGAATTTGAAAAGCAACAGATCAATAGATCCTTCAGGGCTGATTGTGATGGTGGAAGATATCAGAAACTCACTGTGATGACGAAGAGGAAAGGATTTACTTGTGGTAGGTAGATGTACATGTAGAAGCCTCGTCTACAAGAAAGTGTAGAAATGAAGTTTGGTTCATCTAAACGTCCTTGGAAGGGGACGTCTTTAGATATGTGGGAAGTAATACGAGTTCTTGAAAAAGAAAAAACAGTTCCTTCAGAGGCCATCTATACACAAAATAGGAAGTTTTGCTACAATATCAACAGATGCCCAACACTTTGTTCTAAGTTATTAGCGCATAGCAACTAACAACTTCAAAGATAAAAGATGAGATAATGGTAGTTGGTCTAGTCTCAGACTAATGAAAACATCTCATAATTTCAAACAAGAATTTTTTATAGATATTTTGGATACCTAAACAAACGATGTAGCCTTTCTTCTTGATAGAATATAAATGTTAGATTTGGTTCCAGTCATTTTTTGACGTCAGGGTTTCTAAGGTATACGTCATCATCATGGATGATCTTCCATGACATATACTTCATGAGGAACAGACCAAAAAAAAAGACATGTCAATGAATGAATGAATCCAACTGTTTATTTTCGTTTTGGCAAGTACCATTATACGACTTACGTCTGAAGTACAAGACAAAAGCCATCACTAATACTGAGTCTTGCATGACTAGAAAAAAGAAAGAAAAATAAAAGCTGTTTCTGATGAGATCAAATTCGAAAAAAAGGAAAACAATACTTTGAAGAGGAAGATAACAGACATCAATTGTGGATTCCAAGATAACAAAAGCTACAAGAAAAGTATCTCTACAAAGGCGCTTACAGATACTAGTATCCGTCCGTTTTTATGAGAAGACATTTGAAGATATGACATAGTACCAAAAAGAAAGGTTTACATAGGCTTTTGTTAGATAAGAAGAAGAATCAGATGTTTACTAGTTTGTTCATACAAAAGACTAAGAACATATCTTTAGAGAAAACCTGAACATGATATTGAAATATGATAACAAAGAAACAAAATAAGAGGAACTTTTGACTGAACATTTCGCAAACAAAAGGAAAACAAAGGCAGATGATTATAACACTATCAGTTACATAGTTTCTTACAAACAAAAGAAAGCTAAAATAAGAAAATGTCAACCCATGAAAAAAAGAAAGAAAGAGTAGTGAGGGACCTGTTCCTCCTCGCTGGCATTTCCTAAACAACAGGAAAACAAAAGCGGCTGAGCATGTGAACGTGAGCAATTACTTTTGTTTCCCGTGGCATGAGGGTGGGGCCAGGGTTGGCCGCCTGCCTCTGCTCTATGCTAGGATACCAACATCGGCTCAACTTTGATGTTCTAGCTACACAATTTCCCGTCTTTGCCTCCGTCAGTTGAGATGCAAGGGGGGAAAAAACAAATTTGGAATTCACATATCTTACCTTTTCCAGGGGAGTGGAGGGTATAGTAACGGTGGTGGAGGGGAGACTGGAGCGTGGGGGAGGGTATCGTAGTGGTGGTGGTGCTGGAGAGGAGGTGGTGATGGTGAGAAAGGGAACATAATGAAGAACATGGTAGTGTTGGGGGAGGGAGGAGGTTCGTTATGGTATGGTGGTGGTGGTGAAAAGGAGATAAGGGAAGGATGTGGAGGTGGCGTTGGTGGAGAGACTGGAGGGTATTGTAGTGGTAGTGACGGTGGAGGAGCGATTGTGGTGGTGGTAGAGTAGCTGTGGTGGTGGAGGAGGAGGGGAGATATTGTAGTGGTGGTACGGAGTGGAGACGACGCTGGCGGAGCCCGGCGCCCACGCCAGTCAAGGGACCCCAGACGAACCTTTGTATTGAATGATGGGAAACAATCTTGTGTCTTTTGAGAAGGACTTGGAGAGGGAGTCGAGATTTTCATTGTGTTATTTACTTTCTAAATTAGAGGCCAGTAAATGAACAAACGATATGCCTTTGTGCTCACTTTAACATCTATTCTGTTTCGGTATTGTATGTAAATTTTTATAAAATGATAGATAGAACACATAATATATCTCCAGTATGTATACGAATACATTTATAGAAGCTCAGTCTGTATATAGCAGATGTAGAGAAATTCTAGGTTTACTCCAAACAGTAAATTTATACAGGGAAAGAAGAGAAATTCAGGTCACTCATTTACCATTATATAAATTCTAGATGTATTAAGAATTATTCTATGATAATTAAAGACTTTAATGCAAATTTCCTGTGAGTTGATTTAGTGATTCTTAAGACAGAAAGTCAGATTTCCAGTGGGAATATATACTTTCCTGCTGGATTTAAAGACAGATATGATTCTTATCTTCTGAAGATCATTATTGTAACTGTATGTAGAGAAAGGGAAATATCAGCCTCGAAAATGGGAGTTAGAGACTATTTCTATCAGACACATGTTATAGTTCATGTTTATATATCACATGTGGGATTACTTATATGTGGTTTGAGTCAGTGGTATATATGCTAATTCTGATTAAAAAGGAAGAAGAAAAGACAGCTTGAATAAGAGGGAGGTCAAGTTGATATAGATGTAGATGGTGATATAGAAGGATGGGGGGGGGGGGGATATCAGGATGGTAAAGAGAAAATTAGGAAGGTAAACTTCTTGTTGGTGACGTCTTCTGGGTACGAAACTAACGATACAAGATGACGATATCTTTGACGACGTTACGAAAGTCTGTCGTGGTCACTAGATATATAGAACAAACATATGAACAATGATCAAGCATTTCTGATGTAAACAACGAAGAACAATTATTTATAAGTAAACGGAAGTTGACTATATAGGTAAAGTGAGCCATCTGGCGACATCTTTAGTAACTTATTTATTCACGAGAAGTTTAGGAAATATTAGGAGGCCTGTCATGCTAATTCGTCTCCCCATTGCCTCTGTTATTGTTACAAACTATATTCTCTCCACCAAACTTTACGTCTCTTTCTTATTTTCCTTGCATCTAACTTTTAGCCTTGATTCATCCAAAGGCTAATTGATCGTTCAACCGTTAGTGTTATATCTAGTCATCTTAGGATCCAAGTGATGGATTCGGGAAGATTTACATGTTGACAAAGACAAACGTCAGTAGGATATGAAGTGGTACATGTGAGCCGTCTGTACGTTCATAGCTCTGTGGTGTGGATGGTTTCCTCTACATTACCAACTTTCCTCTCACTGCCTGACTCTCACATTCCTCTCCTCCTGTTCTTCTTTCCCCCTCTCATTTTCTCTTTCTTCTGTTTACATTTACCTCATCTCTCACCCGCCGTTCACGCCTGTCAGTCATTCCCTTCTTCCTCTTCTCATCTTCTTCTGATGGTCTTCTTTTTGCTCCCTGCACTCAATCTAATTCTACTCTCTCCTCTCCCCATCTCAGCCTCCACGTTCTCCTCTCCTCCTCCTCCTTCTCCTCCCTCTCCCTCAACACTTGGAACTAAGCTACCCAAGCGAATTCCCTCCTCCAGGCGAGGTACCCTCCACACTAGCGACGTCTGGTCCATCAGGAACACATTGATGGCATTACGAAGACGGGCTGCAGAAGGCGCTGTCGAAGTCTCCTTGTGGCTGGAGGAGGCGAGTAATCGTTTTACCTGGCGTCGTGATAAAATTTTCAATACTGTCGGAAAGTTAGGTGGGTCTCCCTTGAGGAATCCAAGCCAGGGTTCGATTCTTTTTTAACTTTTTTTTTTCTTTTTTAAGAAGCAAATGGTTGACTGCTGGTGAAGTGGAGGCCTCGAGTTCCTGATGTGGTTGATGACTGTCTCTGTTCTTGTTGATGAAGTTTCTGTCGTTGATTTTTGTCTTGCTGATGTGCCTGTTTTGTTCATGATGTTGAGGCTTCTGCTGATGTTCATCTGCTTGATGTTGCTGTTGGTTGCTGATGTTATCAATACTGTTATTGTTATTCTTCTTCTTCCCCTTCTTCCTCATTTTTCTCTTATGTTTTCTAACATCGTATCTCTTTATTTTCTATAGTTGTAGTTAGCTATATATATATATATATATATATATATATATATATATATATATATATATATGTATATATATATATATATATATATATATATATATATATATATATATATATATATATATATATATATATATATATATATATATATATATATATATATATATATATATATATATATATATATATATATATATATATATATATATATATATATATATATATATATAGAGAGAGAGAGAGAGAGAGAGAGAGAGGTTTATTCATTCCATTATATTCAATGATCTGTTAACATTTAGTTCTTCCTTTGATGATAACTTAATGATATATACACAAAACCACTCTAAAACAAAATGCAATGCTACGTGATGGGATGAAGGAGTCTATCATAAGGTCGGTAATCTCAGTGAACATACATAAGTCTTTGCTCCATGTGGCCATTATCACGGCCCACCAACCTATTGGTTCCTGCCACTGCAATGCCCAGCAAGTAACATAGTAGGGGATATCATAGCTATGTTTACGAGGATCTGGAATATAGCCAGTTCTAAATAATATCGAGAGCCCACAGGTTATATCCGAAATAATTGGATATCAGGTAACCGAACGTCACTCGTATCCGAACCGCCGGATAAATCTAACCATTCAGCTCCACGCCGCTCGCCCATTTGGTTACCGGACATGTAGCTTTTAATCCAGCTGCCCATACAGGAAATGTAAAGCAATTTTCGGTTTTAATGATGTCTCGGATAATTACTAATTGCACGGGCAGGGTCCGGGTAACATTAGAACAGCGTATAATTTGAAACAATATACATTAATGAAACTGTAAATTCTAGGTACAGGATTTCAGCTCCCAACGCTAAACATTATGAATGGTCCTGAGTTGGGCATGGCTGTGTGTGTGTGTGTGGGGTTGGGGGGAAATGGGATCAAGGAGGTGCTTTAGGGGAATGGGGTGTGAGAAAATGGGGAGGTAGGAGCAATGGGGAGCAATGGGGAGGTAGGAGCAATGGGGAGGGAAGGAAATAGGTAGAATTGCACAAGGGGAGGATGAGATGTGGACCTGTCTCTTAATGGGACATGCACAATGGTTCCTTACAACCACGGAACATGCACCGTCTTTTCAGCGTCACGTTCGCATTGTTTCACAAAAATCGTGCGCAGATATCTCTCAGCGGAACATGCGTAGCTATGTCCTTCAGCGATAAATGCGCAGTTATGTCCCTCAGCGGTATATGTGCGGAGATCTGGGAGGTATATGCGCAGATGTTCCCCTGAGCCAGAGGTGACGCATGACAGCCATACATTAAGCAAACCCGTCATTTTAAACCAATATTTTCGCCGGCAATAAGAAGGTTCTTCGTGTGGGTCTCCTGTCGTATATACAGGTGAAAAACCATATAATGTATCATTATATTTGAGCCGTCTTCACCTGGTTTTGGTTGTCCTTATTCTCCTCCAGCAACGCTGTTCACAGGGTGTGTAATGAAGGGAATGTTTCTCATGTACAAGTTGTCATCACTGATATTGTCATTCTTGTCAGCTGTGAAACAGTACAATTACGACTCCATCTACCATGCCAGCGTGTGGTAGATATACTGCTCGAGCTACTACTATACTACAGCTACCACCGTTACTTGTATTACTACCATTACTAGTATTACTACCATTAGCAACATTACTACTGCTACTGCTATCATGAATACTACGACTAATACCGTTTGTTTTAATACAACTACAAGTTCTGTTTACACAACAACCACAATTACAACTTTTGTTACTACTATTACTACTACGCCTCCTGCCGCTGCTGTTGCTATCATATCGAAGGACAGGATGAGTCCTCATCTGGGATTCCCGTAAACAATTCTGATGTCTTTGTGTATGGTTGATCAACTCCCATTTAAGTAGGGTAATGTGTCCAGTCACAAGCCTCTCCCAACCCTCTACAAGAGAACACAAAATTTTATCTTTGCCTTCTCGTTGATGCTCAAGACTAAGAACAGTGATTTTAACTTGAAGGTCCTTGACTGTGTTTTGATGCCCTGAACACGAGAATAACGTGTTCAGTTCAAGGTCCTTGACTGAGATTAATGTGTAAATTTCTAGGGCCTTGTCCAAGTACAGTTCATATGTCTTAAATCCCCCGGCTGAATAGTGAATCCTTGCCAGAATGCTCCTTGACTTTAATGTCTTTTTTTACAGAGTTTCTTACTGAGTATAATATCTGCTTAAAAGCCCCCCCTACTGAGCATAGGGTAATTTGTTAGGGCCCCTGATGGAGCATGTCTGCGTCTGAGGGCTCCCTGACTGTGTATAATGTTTCGGGTGAAAGTCCTTGATTTCATACATAAACAGGAGTCTTATTGGAATTGTTTTTGCTAAGATGCATTTTGTTCAGGCTGTCTGCACCCCATGACATCCTCTATTATCATGTCTGGCCAGGAGGGTCATTATCAGGTATAAACCATTTATTTAGGAGCCTCCTACTGTATGTGATGATGATGACTGTACAGAAACACTGCCAGAATATTAAAGGAAACTGAAGACTCTATCAGAAGAGCCGCTTCGTCCCTCCACTTTATCAAAATACTATGCTGAGTCTTGAAGGGCTCATTATAAGAGGACATATTAACCTAAAACTATCATAACATTTCTAATTACAGCAGTAAATAATAACCAAGACGCCATCGGTGTCGTAATTATGGGGGAACAGGTCTTTAATTACGGGGCTTAAGAGGAAAGGTGTTGGGTAGGCCTACGTGATAGGTAATAGGCAAGGAGAGAAATTGTCTTGTCAGATATACCATAATTGCCCCTTCCCTTACCTCCCTCCCTGGCCTGGTTTCCCTCCACCCATATGTCAACAGTAAGGTGACACTTCCTTCTTAAATGGTACACATACATGAGAAAAAGATACAGTATTATGTGTAACTAGTCGGTGATTACAGTATGCACCTGAGTTACGATATGTACGGTATGTCTGGGCAGGTGATGTATGACCGTCTTGCACCGATGGTATGTATGTGTAAAGATATACATACATGTACACGCTCGAGAGCACACCTCCCTCCCCCCCCCCCTTCCCCGTACTGCAAAATAGGTGTTTATGTGGAGACCCGCCACATGATGCTCGACATTTATGATGCCTCCTTCTTCCCCCGGACAGAGGAGCTGTTGAATGCTCTTCCTTCCATCGTCTCCTCCTCCTCTTACAGTCTCTCTACCGTTAAGAGTCAGTTTTACAAACGCATGAGAAGCTCAAATTAATCTCTTCATTTTTTTTTCCTTATTTCATAATCCTTTCACCGACACCAATGACGGGGAATGTTGTGCCCGCGCCATCTCCCTCATTACATGAACATGGTAATTTGAAATGGGTGACTAGATAGACACACAGACGTGCCAGTGTTCACATCTTTGGTTGTGTGTGTAACCTTTTTATTCAACAGCCACGCTGAAGATAACACAAAACTATCACAAGTCACCAAAGCGTTATGGAAAACAGAAAAATTCCTCTTACCAAAAGGTGACCTGTATCAAGATAACATGATCGTAACAGGACCGTAAAAGGACCGTAACAGAAATTACCTCGAACGTCAGGCGTCACAGGAAGCCACAAATATCATCAAAATGTCACCCTTGACCGTAGGGTCGCTGGGTAACTCTAGCAAATTACGACAACCTACTTCATGACCTAAACCTGTATGATCCCGGGGAGCCGAGACCAGAGACCCGAGACCCCAGGTCAATAGACATCCTCTGAAACAGAGGAAAATTGAAGCTTAGACATACAGACCAGACAAACCCACAGTAACATATCTGACTGTGGTCTCTTATCCCTGTCTGCAAAGTCTTTGTCTGTTCTCAAAACAGATATATTTTCAGTTGTGTATAATGTATGATATCTTACCAGAATCAATAGTTTAAAATGATTATAAGCGTCTAATCATAATAATGATTCTCATATTATATTTTGATAATTGGTTGCTAAGCATTAAGTTTTTCCTGTTAATTTCATATCTATTTTCCCTTTACGTTCACTTGTTTTGGTTTATTTGAAATAATCTTGGCGTGACTTTTTAATTTACTTGCCATTACTCGGCGTTCAAATTCTTTCTTTAGATAAAAAGAACTTCTGTATCGTGATGGGACATGTGAATTATATTCAGATGCAGTACAAAAGTATTGAAGAATTTCCACATATATTCATCTGTCTTGTATTGTCTATTATTTCTTTATTTTTTTCATATTTTTACATATTTCCTCTTCTCTATTTGTGTTCATTTCATTTCTCAACGATCACTTCGCATCTCCAGATGAGTTCTTGTGGTTTCGTCACTGTTCCATTCTGTGTTTACTTTGGTATTGTCGTGTGGCAGATGGAGGTCCGGGTCTTCATTCTGAGTCAGATGTTCCCTTGATTCGAGGCGCAGATAAACCTTGACTGTAACTACCTTGAAATGGCCGCGTGTCCCAACGTTCCCACGGGAAATTAGAGAAGTTTTGTGTATCTTAATCAGCTATTTGACAACAAACTTCCCAGCTGTAGAAGCAGAGATGGAGGGAGAGGGAAAGAGGCAGGCAGGGAGGCAGGGAGAGGAGAATGTAAAGGGAGTATGAGGACTAGAAGGAGACTTGATTAAATATGGAAAGAGAAGGAAGAGAATGGTGAAGGAAGAAGAAAACTGGAAGATAGAAGGAGGAGAGAACTGAGAGGTGACAATATTGTAAAGAGGATGGACGAGGCCCGGTATGGGAAGAAGGGAGGTTAGGGAAGGAGCAACAGAAGGAGGAAGAGGAGGAGGAAGAGCAGGCGATAATAGCATAAGAGAAAGAAGGTAAGAGAAGGAGGGAGGGAAGTAGAGGTAACAGCAGGAGGTAAGTCGGTCGAAGGAAATACGCCGACATCTTTCTGGCTTGACTCCAAAGAAGAAACACCATTCTTCCGGTTCCTCTTTCACCCAATATACTCTAATTTGCTAAGTTTTGTCGGAAATCCAATTTACCAGTGTCATATTTTCTGGGTCTGGCGAGGGAGAGAAGGAGCAACACCCCCGCCGCATTACGACCCCGGATAAGGGTAATTAAGCGACGGATCTGCATCTTGTACCGGGCATCGGGTGAGGCCAGACGTGGCGCGGGTGCGACGCGACCGTTCGTTACCTGCTGCCTGGGGACGGGCCGCTCCGCTGGACGCGGGTTCCTTCTAGCGATGGTTTGATGTTATTTTGTGGATGGAGGCTGAGATAGGGGGAGATGGGAGGGAGGGAGGGCTAGGAGGGGAGACAGAGAGGGCGGGGGAGGCATGGAGTGGTGCTGGGGAGGGTGGGTTAAGGGAGAAGAGGGGAAGTGAATGGGAGAAACAGTTGGCAATCGTTCCCCTTTAACTCGATTTCCTTTCATTCTGACGTTTATCTAAATTATATATTTACCTCTTCATCCCAGCTTACATCCAGGAGTCATCTTTATCCTTTGGATAAGAACGTACGTAATGCCGTTCACGGATCATTGATCGGCGAATCATGAAGGTGAATAATCGACGCTGGGCCCCCCTCGCCCGCCACTCAGAGGGGGAACAAGAGGGGTCGAAATTCAGGGCAGAAGGAGGGGAGAAAAGAAGTGTGTGTGTGTGTGTGTGTGTGTGTGTGTGTGTGTGTGGGGGGGGGGGGGTTGCAGTCGCTAGTGGAGGTTGTCACCTGACCTGCGCAGCCGTACATACACTACCTCACCTTTAATATAATCATAACATCGTCAGGGCCTATCGTAAGGGCCTATCGTAAGGGCCTGTCGTTAGGGCCCATCGTCAGGGCCTTGAACGAGCATGAATCATAACTAGCGATCATTTTTCAGCACCTCAATTACACGAGGAACCTCGAGTGTTTATGTCGTAGGAAGTCTTTACTGTAGTGGGGGTATGAGGCTCTTGGTCACCAGCGGTTCCTTCCCTGTTCTATAGGAAGCCCCGAACATGACACCTTTAACTTCATTATTTCCCCGTAGGTTATGGTCGCCTCATTGCTTTGCCCATCCGCCTCCCGAAGCCGGATGTCGGGGTGTAATTTGACGATTTCGTTAAATTGGGAAGCTTTCTCTAAGGTGCCCTCGGCTGGAGTGTCTCTACTGCGGCTCTTGGAGTCTTCACCTGACGTAGGGTGGCGTGTCCTGAGTCTGGATGCTGGGAGAACCTCCATCCTGGTGACTTGTGGTCCGCCAGCAGTTGAGGGGTTTCGTAGAGATTTTAGCAGAGAGGGAGCGACTGTAGGTTATGCTAGTGTGTGTGTGTGTGTGTGTGTGTGTGTGTGTGTGCTGTTCTAGTGCACCTCCCTCATCATCTTCCTCACCCCCCGCCTCTGACACTGCATAGGCCGCTGACAATAGTGTGTGTCGGGCGCAGCGGTGAGGAAGAGGCCTAAGGTGTTGGACCAGGGAGGGTAGTAGGGAGGTGAACCCCCCAGGGAGATTGTGTGAAGTAGGGGCCTGGTGATGGGCTCTACCGCGTCCCAGTGCAACTCTAAGCTTCGATACTCACGCGAGCTTTACCTTTACATTCATTATTAATAAAAATGTCCAGAGAAAACCTTACGGAGCTGCTGTAAGGTTTATATGATATACATTTTAGTAAACGTATGAATATATCTTTCTGCTTTGTGGTCACTGGTTCTTTCTGGTAACGCTCGAGGAGTTACAGTCAAGGAACTGCACATTGAGACAACGTCTTGATCTCCAGTACCTCCTCCTCCTCCTCCTTCTCCTCCTCCTTCTCCTCCTCCTCCTCTTCCTCCTCCTCCTCCTCAAAGTATTCGAACAGTCATCTCGAGGAAAAGGAGACTCATGATTTACTTAACAGTGGGGAGGGAAGGATATGGGAGGGGCGAGTGGTAGAGATTAGAAGTTACCCAATCCGCTTATGTCCCACTTTGATTAATATCAGGAGAATGTCTTATTTACAGCTACCATGAAGCTTCCTCTTTATGGAGAATGACATTTTCTTTCATCTCTTTCAGAGAGAAACATCTCAAGACATTCGCCATCTTCCTTCTACAGGAACTGGTGAGTATTGTATCAAAATTATTTTCTGGTTTCAGTTAGTATTCCTTTTTGACATATTGAGATCGTATAGCTGAGCGGATGGTGATATATATATATATATATATATATATATATATATATATATATATATATATATATATATATATATATATATATATATATATATGAATGAAGGTGAAATCGCAATTCAGTAGGAGTTCATATAATTCTATTTAACATGTAATTTTTCTATCCAAGTAGCATTACATGTTTCACATAGACATCTGCCTTATCATCAGTTGTCATTAATTCATAAAGTTTTCAAATCCCAACACGGACACAACAACAGCATCTCGCCTCTGCTACTGTAGACGACGCCTCACATGTATGACAAAAATACATGCTGAATGAAATTATGTGAACTACTACTGCATTGCAATTTCACCTTCATAACTATCATCACGGACCAATGTGATCAACATATATATGAATATATATATATATATATATATATATATATATATATATATATATATATATATATATATATATATATATATATATATATATATATATATATATATATATATATATATATATATGTGTGTGTGTGTGTGTGTGTGTGTGTGTGTGTGTTTAAAAGGAATGCGTTCATTAGTGTATCTCGTACTTAATAATGATAATAATAATAATAACAACAATGATGCACACCCATAATAAGAAAGAATTCGAATCTTTTATCTCAACACAACATCAGTACACAACACAACTCGACCCTGTAATGCGAATATAGAGTCAAGCATCCCATTTTCCTTATGATAAATTTCTCTAAAGCGACCGTCATCTGAGATAGAGTGGAAGTCGTTATATCGCATGAACTCCTTTAACTGGACTGTGGCGTCTTGTTACTGTGTGCCCTGGCTATAAGGTCTTTCGCAAGACACTCCTTTAAAAGGACCGTTCATCCTTGTTACAGTGTGATGCTGATATAACTATCCTAATTCTAATACCATCGTCTGTAACGAATTCCTTTAAGGGGAACGTCTCTCTTTGTTACAACGAAATCCGGATATAACTCCCCTTCTCTATATGCCATCTCCTATGATAAGGGAATCGTTTCTCCTCGTTACTACGTAATCCGGATATAGGATCCTTTCCCAATATACCTTTCCTATCAGCTCCTTTAAGCGGACTATCTCTCCTTGTGATAGTGAGATCCGGGTAAAGTGGTCCTTTCTTGCTATATTACTCTCTCTAATGAAGTCGCTTAAAGTGAACGTGTCCTCTTACAAGCGGATTCCGGATAAAATCTTCCTCCTCTTGATATACCAACCCCTGCATCATCCCTTTTAAACGAGCCGTCTCTAGTCACCACAGCGGAACACGGATTTAAGCTCCCCTTCTCCATATACCACCCTTTGCATCAGACCCCTTTAAGTGGGCCGCCTGTGGCAGTCAGAGCGGAATCCGGGTACCAGGACCGTGTAGAAGACGGAGCTGGTGTTTGCATACTATTAATTGGCTCACTAGGCGAAATACCCTTTAAAGAATCTTTCTAATTGGCCTCACGAACCTGGCACCTTGGCATAGGGCGGCTTTCCACGACTTCTTGTTCCACGCGATGAAGTTGAGGAAGACAGGCTTATCCCGACAGATGTTCACTGTTGCTCTGTTTAAGGCAGAGCTGCACCGGATACGATCGGGTTTGTTTCATTGCCGCGAACAGTTCTTTATTGCTTCCCTTTCCCCGGTCTAGATAAGGGGGATTAGATTTGCCATAGCGTCCCAAATAGCTGTTTATGTCTATCTGTCTTTGTCTCAGTGATACGGGGAACCGATCTATCTTAGTGCTGTGAAATGTACTTTTATTTTGTTATCTGTTTACGTCTGAAAATGAGAATGAAATTCATTCTAGCGTCCCTAAAGATTATCGATTTTTTCTTTGTCTCTGCCTTGAATTTGGGAGATCAGATATATTCTTCTGCATCGAGTGAGTGTCTATTTTCTACCTATCAGTGACAAAGACACATAGTAAATGTAATTTCTTTTTTTTCTATCAATCGGAATGTATTTCAACTCTTTACTTTTAATACAGGTAATTATAGACCTAGTCTACTCTAGCTCCCCGAATATGTGTTCATGGCTTCACAAAACGTACCTTCGGAAGCTGAAAGTTTAATTTATTCTTGAGCCTCGAATGATCGTTCAATTTCAACCTGTCTATAATATAGACAGATAAAAGGTCACATCTGTTCTTGTGATAGAATATTTGTTTCTCATTCCTGTAACTCGTTTGTGATTCTTGATTTTCTTGTTTACAGACGAAGATGAGCTACGTACGTGTTGGCTAGGTTCAACACTGATCGTACAAGAGGCTACATAACTTGATTAATAGATTGATTTTGTGACAGATCCATCAAACCTCAAAGGAAATAAGATACATCTGTAAAGATTAAAGTGTGGTTAGAATATCGTTGTAATAGTGGTTCTATAGACATGCCTGGAAGGTATGTTAACAGTTAGTGTGTACAGGTCAATAGTGTTATCATCGGTGTATTAAGCACGTCGGTGTCAGGTGGTTAGAAAGGTAATCTGTGACGCATTTCTTCCCGACGATTGTTTGAAATACAATTATCTTCCTCCTGGCTGATATGACACAGTCTACAAGAATGATCAAGAAAGAATATCAAATTAAACCGGGAAGTTTAGACCTCATGGGTAAGGTGGTACGACCCTCACTCCAGCATAACAGCACGACCATTTGAGTGTGACGGTTTGTCCCCTAGAGAGAGAGAGAGAGAGAGAGAGAGAGAGAGAGAGAGAGAGAGAGAGAGAGAGAGAGAGAGAGAGAGAGAGAGAGAGAGAGAGAGAGAGACTAGGTGGACACCAGATGGTCAGATTCCCGTGGAGACATAATTGTCTCGTAATTAATGACATTTTGTCACAATTTATGAAGGATGTAGAGTCACAGGACCTACCACGTCTTCCTCCGTCCTGAGAGGACTTCCCTCGTGGCATATGAGATGCTCTAGTGATGACAGCACTAGTACTAGCAGCACTAGTAGTAGCAGAGGTACTAGATATGCTCTAGTGCTAGTAGTAGTAGTAGCAGTGGTAGTTGTAGTAGTAGTAGTAGTAGTAGTAGTAGTAGTAGTAGTAGTAGTAGTAGTAGTGCAGTCGTTCTTAAGAATTACTCCATCAGTCACAAGAGTCGTACCGCTGTGCTCAAGGGTCGTACCGCCATGCCCAAGAGTCGTACCGGCCTACTCTGTGTCTTGCTGAAGGATCGAACCCCTGTGCTCTGGATGTTATAAGAAAGAGATTCTCAAAATCTATTGACCAAAACAGCAAAAACAATATCTTGGTTTGGATATCTGAAAATTAAAAATCTGGACAAATCATACAGGAATTTCAACAAAAGAAATTGATTGTAAGAGAAAGTATGGAAGCCTCGGGAAGAGGAATATATCAATCAAACATCATTATACAGGAACCTATCAATCTTGCCCACTGGAAAATGAGGGAAACTTACTGTGGAAAATGTGAATTACTGCGGCAGTAGAAATTGTCAATCTTTGCCAAACGGGAAATCATAAACCTTGGGAGGAAGAGGATGTCACTACTGAATACATTCTGGTGTTCATACACTGGAGGAATGAAGTCAAGATATTCTATAAGTCCCCCTCCTCCTCCTCCTCCCCCTCCTCCTCCCCCTCCTCCTCCCTCCCTCAATTAGTATATTTTTTCCTCATCGTCGATACATTGTGCTTATTTGGTGTTGTGTGCTGAAGACAAACGAAGAATTTTGAATACCTCAGAGGAGTGAATTGTAAGCAATGTCAAAAATCTCTTGTGGTAAATGGAAAATTATCTACATTAAATTATATATATATATATATATATATATATATATATATATATATATATATATATATATATATATATATATATATATATATATATATATATATATACATATATATATATATATATATATATATATATTCCCTTCTGCCAGCCAGGCAGCGCAGACGTTAGCCATCTTGAAAAATATGTCCTTCAAGTTTAATGTAAATATGAAGAGGAGGAAGCTGAGGATTTATGTAAACGAGATGACATCAGGAGACGGTTGGCACCTTGTGTGGCACTGTGCATCAGGAGGTGGTTGGCACCTTGTGTGGCACTGTGCAACATGCTTGTTCTGTCTGGTTCGTGATGTGTATAGTTCACCTGGTATTGCTCTTTCTAGTAGACGGAGAGAGAGAGAGAGAGAGAGAGAGAGAGAGAGAGAGAGAGAGAGAGAGAGAGAGAGAGAGAGAGAGAGAGAGAGAGAGAGAGAGAGAGAGAGAGAGAGAGAGAGAGAGAGAGAGAGAGAGAGTAAAGGTATTGTTCAGAAACAGAGAAGTAAGACAGCTCCCCCATCAAACATACAGCCAGATTCTGGACACCATAACAATAACTCGAGGTGCGAACCCGGCTATTCACCAGTCAGAACGCGTCGTCTTTCATGGAATTTTCATCCACTGCAGCGATGATTTATTGATCTGATGGCTTCTGCGAATGGGATGTAATATGTATAAGTATTTCTCCACGACCACACAGGTAAAATAGCAGGTTTTGTGAAGCCGTGAATCTGGTCTTACGGGATTTCATATATATATATATATATATATATATATATATATGTATATATATATATATATATATATATATATATATATATATATATATATATATATATATATATATATATATATATATATATATATATATATATATATATATATATATATATATATATATATATATATATATATATATATATATATATATATATATACACAGAGATGGATAGATAGATGTGTATACATGTATCTAGATGCACATACACACGTACATACAGAAGGAGAGAAAGATATCTGCAATAGGACATTATCCCAAGGTTGTACCCTGAGAGGGCCACCCAGCCTCCCGGCCCCTCACTAGGGAGGGAAAGAAGTATAACCAGTTTTTTGCCTTCTTGGTCATCAGGTTGAGACTAATGTTGGTGGAGGATGGCTCATAAAAAGCCAACTTACCATAGGCTTGTGAGGCTATATGAGATGATGAGAAGCTGCTCATTAGCTCACAAATCCTGGTGTACACTATAGGAACTCCCTTGCCGGAGTCCGCTGGTGGATAATGACCTGTTTCTCCGTCCGTCTGTCTGTCTGCTTCTCTGTCTATCTCTCTGTCAGCCTCTTGCTCTGAGTAACTGTTTGTATATTTAGGTTTGTCTCTTTCTAGAGAGTAATAAGAGGCAATCAGTCACCAACCACGTTATTGGTAAGGTCTGTGACGGCAATGCTCAAGTAGCTGTCAAGTTTCTTTCCTTTGTCCTTGGTTGGTGTCGTTTCTCTTTGCCTCACTCACGAGTGGGCTGCCGGGACTCACTCCACAAACATACAATGTCTACAGCTCGTGCGTGACACGCGACAACACGACCCAACAAGACCCGCTCTTGGTGACTATATTTTCCAGCAGTGAACCTCACGCGCTAGCCACGCCCTCTGGCCAAAGCTCTCTGTAAGCACCAAGTCAGAGGACTTGCACTGTGTCCGGCTGTCTGTCTGTCTGTCTGTCTCTTTCTCTCTATCTTCCCCATCTTTATCACCGTCTGCCTGCCTCTGTCTCTGTCTGTATCTCTGTCTTCCTGTCTGTCCCTCGTCTCACCTGCCAGCACCAGTGAAGCAGCAGCAGGACAGATGGTTAGCGGGAGAACGTAACTAGACAAACTAACTTAATTCTCCGTCCTTATTCTTGCCTCTTACGCCTCTTTAAATCACGCTCAAATAAAAATGACTGCGGTAATGTTTCACAATGAGAGGATCCGAGCAAGACATGTAAAGTTTTCAGTCCTTTGTCTTTGAATTAGATCCGAATTAGAACTTTCCCATGTTTCCGGAATGTTGTAAATTAGTTCCCCCCTTTTTTTCCACCGGCTGATATTTACGATTTTTTCCTTTTTGTAAATCATACTTGGATATGTAATTTTCCTGGCCGGAGGAAGACACAACCACGTAGAATAATTACAAAAATTAGTTTCTCATTTGCTTATCTTCAGTGTAGGAAAGTGTGATTCAGCAGCTCCTGAACACATGGGCAACAAGCAGGCAAGATGAAAGAGGCAGACGGTATATACATATGTAAAGTGAATGAAGTATTAATTATTGATCAGATATACATATGTGACACACACACACACACACACACACACACACACACACACACACACACACACAAAGACTTTCATATTCACTATATTTCCCAAAGGATGAACACTATGTATACTTGGAGTTACCAGCGATAACATATGTGCCCACATCCTCTGGTGGGGCGTTAGGTTCTCATCACCGGTCAGTCGTACGACCTCCTCATGGGCCCAGCTCGTAATGTTACGACACCAGACGACCCCACCCGTCCGTCCGCCAACACGGAATTAATTTCTCGGTCAACTTGTGTCGCCCACATAACCTGGACCGTACCTGACAGCCTCAGTGTAAGTTATTGGGAGGATTTACTTTTATGTGTGAGAGAGAGAGAGAGAGAGAGAGAGAGAGAGAGAGAGAGAGAGAGAGAGAGAGAGAGAGAGAGAGAGAGAGAGAGAGAGAGAGAGAGAGAGAGAGAGAGAGAGAGAGAGAGAGAGAGAGAGACCATAAGGGTTATCATCACCTATAATGCTAGGGTAGTCAGGGCTTTAGCGATGACCCAGCCCTCGTAATCACAGACCTATTCGCCATGGGTCAAATTGGATACCTATAAAGTGTTACGGCCCATTCACGGGGTCGACTCAACCTAAACAGCACGGTCGTAATTGCACGTAGGACGTAGTTCACCTGCCCACGGGGATCCGGGCCCCTGGGTGTCTGTGAGGTATGGATCACAAGAGCTTGATGCGACCTACACGCGAAGATCAAACTGTTTTGTAGGATGCTCTTGAGGTCGAATCGACTTGCTCATTTGAAACAGAACTGGGTATCTAAAAGGTATGGTGCACTTGCAGGTCGAATCGACCTACTAACAACAGTTCTACCTTAATCATCCCCTCCCCCACCCACGACCTTACTTAATGACATATAGTGGTGGATTACGTTCAATAAAAGCAAAGATAGAGTAAAAGCTTTAAAGAAAGAAGAGAATGATTAGCAACAGTGTAAGAAGAGATATCTTTGTTGCGTTCCTTTGCACCTTCTCTGTTAGTTCTTTATGCTTGTCTGCGCGCTCTGACCAAATCTGAAAACTTAACATATTATGGCTTTGGCATAATATATATTATGAATGATTTGCTGATTATCTCTTACTCAACATATTCTAACAATATCTAATAATTCGCTAGCAGAAAGTCTGTTTCTTTTACACTTCTCCCAAGATGGAGCTTTGGCAATAGTTGCGTAGTGTCGACTCCCAAATCTTGTTCCTTGCAAACAAAGAAAGGCTGTACGAAGCAACGACCGTCTTCTCTCTGCCATCTAAAGCGTAAAAATTATAATCAGTGAAAACATAAAGAAAAAATGGAGAAAAAGATGAGGGAAGTCCCCTTTTGATCAGAGCTTATTGCAAATTTCGCAGGTGAAATCCAATCGAGACATTAAGCCAATAACTTCTGGTCCCTAGATCAATAGCAAGTCTAAATTACGCTCACTCGGGTTTAGCTTTGTTACTAATGATATTGCCAAGCTATTGCTCAGCCATAAACAAAACCCATTGGCTGCCTTCTCTTTCTTTTCCTCTACAACCGAATCCCAGATCAAGTGGACAAATTAGATTTGCAAAAGAAAGAAAAAAAATAAGGTGTTTACGCTAAGTGAACAAATGTATACTGTCTTGGTGTTTCGACATCAATCATCCCTTCTTAATTAGTATTATCTAAGTAACTGCAAAGGATGTCTAGCATTTTGATATATATATATATATATATATATATATATATATATATATATATATATATATATATATATATATATATATATATATATATATATATATATATATATATATATATATATATATATATCCCTGAGGATAGGGGAGAAAGAATACTTCCCACGTATACCCTGCGTGTCGTAGAAGGCGACTAAAAGGGAAGGGAGCGGGGGGCTGGAAATCCTCCCCTCTCGTTTTTGATTTTCCAGAAGAAGAAACAGTGAAGGGAGCCAAGTGAGGATTTCCCTCAAAGGCTCAGTCCTCTGTTTTTAACGCTACCTCGCTAATGCGGGAAATGGCAAATAATATGAAAAAAAAAAATGTATATCCACGTGGGACGAGTCATGCTTTCTCGTCTGCCTCCTGGCCACTACTGACCTCCAGGCAACACCACAAACACCGCTTGACCACATTACAGGACCCGTGATGACCAACGTGTAAGGTCGTACCACGCTCACCTCACACGACATCTTTACTCCCCTCGACTCGTACGGTGGATGTGGCCATCTTCTTGAGCGCTGCAGGCGCCCTTATAGGAGGTTATCCTGGGGTGGCCAGGAACGTAAGCAAGTAGCAGACAGTCCTCTTGTGGCAGGATCCTCCGCAAGGGGGTGGCGCTCACCGGGGCGCCCCTAACGATCCCTTACGTGTATTGTGAAACAGCGAAGGGAGACACACACCCCCTTGCGGCATCCCAGCGTGACCCAGCGGGGAACCTGGTCATTATGGGGTAAGCGGAGGAGGAAGAGGAGGTGGAGGAGGAGAAGGAGGGGATAAGCAGAAGGAGAAGAAGGAGTAAGGAGCTAAGGAGGAATGAGCAGTAGCAGGAAAACAAAAATAGAAGAGAGAGAAGAAAGAGAGGGGAAGGGAAGAGGAGAAGCAGAAGCATAATGAGAAAGAGAAAAAAAAGGCTAAACGTGAGAAGGGAAAAATAAGGATGGAAAAGCAAGAAGAGAAAGATGGAACAGACGAAGCAAGAGACCCCCCCCCCTCCCTCCATATTTTCTCCCCCACTCCATTTTCCCTCGCATCTCGCCCCGGGGGGCGTCGCCCCAGACAAGAGCCTGACTCAGTTCGTGAGACGACCACCCCCATTTACTCCCCTTCCCCTGTTACCATCCCTTTTCCCCCACCCCCCAAACCCCCACGCCTCTTTCTTCTCCCATACCCCCACATACCCCTCCCTCCTTCAACCTGATCTCTTCACCTCTTCTTTAAAAGGAATTCTCACTGTACCTTTGCCTCAGAGGGTCTGATACTCGGACTACTGAATATATGAGTATATATCTTTACCTATATAGAAATATAGACTACTGATATTTCTATATCTATAAGAGTTCAGAGAATTCACCCAAAGGTAGAATAAAACTTTTTGGTTATAATTAGATCAATCAAAGCTCATATCCCAAATGAACCCTTCACATGTGCTAAAAATTACTTGTGCTTTCTTGAGCTTTCTGCTTAATGGTAATTGCTTGTAAACAGAAGGATGAAGTAAAGGTGGTGCGTCTAGCAGGAGGCAAAAGATGAGTTGAAGGAGATGAGTAAATTGGGAGAGTTAACATGATGTGTTTCTTACAACATGGTTACCATTCCAATGTTTCTCAGCAGAAGGTTATACGTCTATCTGTCTCTCCAGTCTATCTATCTATATATCTACCCAACTGTCTATCTATCTATATATCTCTTGGTGGGTCGTATGTGGCAGACAGCCACTGACCAGTGAGGTACATAACCAGTACTTCCCACCTGGGTAGAGGGAGGGTTAGTGACGGCTGTGTAGCGAGCCACCACTACAGTGGTTCCTGTATGACGTAATTTTAGTCGGGCTTGGTTCATTCATGATGAGGTCGTAACGTTCCGTGGTTGCTGCGTCACTCGTGTGTAACGTGACGTGGGTTTAGTGAGCCATGGTTGTGACGTAGTGTGACAAGGTTGCAGTGTGTTGTGGTTGGTGGTTGTCCCTTAACATCATTGCTACGTTACGTGGCGTGGTTATCGCCTGGCATTGGTTGTAAACTGAAATCAAAGCTTTTTTTATTGTGATTTATCTCTCGTAACGTAACAGTTACGTGAAACTGATAGTTACGAGATTTCATAGTTACCATGTTACTGTGTCACTTGAAGCTGGTGTTACGTAAACCTTTTGTTACTTAAAATGATATGTTTCAGGAAGTGTGCGTTGTGTTAGGCGGCTATTATGTGTTGCGGTTGTGACATGTGATTGTTACGTGACGAGGATGGTTTGTGACGTATTCGTGAGGTAACAGACAGACACATGTACACACGATGACTAATGTACAACACACACACACACACACACACACACAACACACACACACACACACAAAACTCACAGGCGTTGTTGAAATAACATAGCCATCCCCCACCCCTCACCCCGGCGGGGGTAGAGCGACCTACCATTCAGCTGGGTGAACGTAATAACGTACACAAGGCAACGCTGGCTGCGAAGTGAAGACCTAGGGCAATGGCGCTTTACCTCGCTTTTGCCTCCCACCTTATATCCGGCCAGTGACCTTTTTAACCGGGAAAATATATCCGCTATACTCGATAATCTGTGGTATATCCCCATAATCTGTGGTATATCCTCATAAAAATCTCTCTTTTTATCACCAACATTGCGAGGACAGCGATTCTCGCAGCGGTGGCCATGCTGTAATAAGCAGCGTAAATCTTTCACCCATAATCTCATTTCCTTTACATCATCTGGCTCATTCGGCGCATGGAGATGAAGAGAGAGAGAGAGAGGAGGGGAAAAAATGTCCTTTGGTTAGGAAGTTGAATTCATTAATCACAGCGAGGGAGGCTGGAGGTGACGGCTGCCCTGGAGATCACACCATGTCTGGTCTGTCTGTGTCCCGGGACGAAGACAGGACGGGAGAGAGAGAGAGAGAGAGAGAGAGAGAGAGAGAGAGAGAGAGAGAGAGAGAGAGAGAGAGAGAGAGAGAGAGAGAGAGAGAGAGAGAGAGAGAGAGAGAGAGGGCAAGGAGGAAGGAAGAAGAGATGGGAGGACAGGAGAATACAAGGGTTGGAGGAACAGCAGAATGCAAGAAGAGAGAAAAACGAAGGAAGCAAAAGAAGCAATTATTGAGGAAAGGAAAGAAGAAATTACTGAATTATCATCATTGTCACTATCACATCGTCACTATCGTCTTCATCTTCCGCAAGGGTACAGATGTATAGCATTAAGGATATATGTCATTCATTCTTCACAGCTCATTGTGTATACACGAATTATATCACTCTTGCGACATCTTATCATGAAATTATTCATATACCTTTGTTGCTATTAGAAAATAAGACGATATTGTCGAAAGGCGAAAACTTTGCTTGTTATTCCGCAGCTCTCAGGAAGCCGGCCACGTCCATAAGGCGTGACCACAGGAAAGCAGTGTGGTGATACTGTGTACAGGACTGAGGTGTGTTCTGTGTCTTCTGTGTGTAAGTTACATCTTGGGTAAGACGGGTCTTATGATATATTGCGATAATGTTTGTGATGGAGAGATGTGTGGCGTCCAGAAAACAGGCGAGAAAGTGTAACTCGTACATGTCTGGGGAGTGTAGTTTCAGATGGGTGAATGTCTGATGGGGTAGTGCTGAAGACTGGGCTGGGGGACGATTGTTTGGTCCTTGTCAGGTTACTTTGGTGTGTGTATGTCTTGCCAGACTCGAATATTTTGGGAGAGGGTTGTTGAAGCATAAAGCATGGCTGAGCTTTTTATTTCTGCTTGGGTGTTGATGTTTGAGTGCAGAGTGATTTAGAGGGGAAGATCTTGTGCTGCTGCAAAGACCTGATCGCCGAATATCAAGGTGACATTGTACTGGAAATATTATTGCTTCTTTGTACAGGTGTAGAGGGTTTGTGGTTGCTGGGCAGCCGGTGATCATTCTCAGTGTTCTGTATTGTGCAGTTTGCAGCTTTGTTATATTTGCTTTCGGTAGGGCGAATGACTCATGCACGTATGTACACATACACAAACAAACACACATTCATAAATACACACACACAAACGCACTCTCTAACTTCTGTACACATAAATGATTTCCCCGCTTTGCTTGTTAGTAAATCCCTCTCCTTACTCATCTGATATATAGATTTACAGCGTTTCTATACTAAACCGTTATCATGGGTAATTCTTGCAGTTACAAATGGGAAAAAGAAAGGTATGTGAATATAAATAAAAGAATCCTTGGATTTATAGACAGACTGAAGGATAATAAGATATGTGTCAAATTCACAGATTATTGAATTCTAACTTGTTCTCGTGTCTCCATAAGGACAGAAGAATCGGTAGATGAATATATTGAAAGACATAAGGAGATTTTAGAACATTGATTCGATGTTCATATAAATGAATTATAAAGTGTTCACGTCTGGAATATGAACTCTGGGAAATATCACGCATGATAAGAGACGCCGATGAACTACTTCTTTGGCGGGCATCAGAGACTGGTGAGAGAGACGTGAAATACTATCTCTCGATGATACACTGTGAGGAAACGTTATTTATTCCCTGTAGGAGGGAGGCGAGGCAGGAGCAAGCAGCCGCGCAGGCGGTGTATACAGCCTGATGAACAAATAATAAACAGAGTGGGAGGGGAGAGGTCGTCTCCTACAAGGAACAGAGACGAAGGAGGAGGAGGAGGAGGTGATGATGGATGGATGACAGGGTGTCAGAAGGGTGGGAGAGAGAGAGAGAGAGAGAGAGAGAGAGAGAGAGAGAGAGAGAGAGAGAGAGAGAGAGAGAGAGAGAGAGAGAGAGAGAGAGAGAGAGAGAGAGAGAGAGAGAGAGAGAGAACTATAAAATCAAAGAAGAAAACAGACCAACAGAAATGCAGAACCACAGAAAAAGGCAAAGAAACACAGATCAAAGTAGGATTATGTGAAATAAACCGACAGATCAACTAATAATAACGCAAGATAATGCTGACATTGTTAAGCACATGCACCTTGAATGACTTTCAAAGACTTTGGTTGCATAGAAAAGACTGTCTATAGATGGAGGTATTTCTTTCAGCCTGTGTATAACACCCACCCACCCACCCACCCACACACACACACACACACAAAACATCATTAACACTGTTAACTGCGTCAGTGAGACTAACAGTTACCTACGTGACGAAAAGTCATGCAAAACAGTCTGAAAGCTGAGAACATACCCAGTTTCTCCTGTACATATATAAATGATATTTTCCTATACAGTGATCTACCTATAGAGTATACTCAAGGAGTTCTATATTTCGATATTTTCATATAAGCACTTACCTGTGTCTTACCCTGTGTCTCTGTATCATCTGAGGATTCTCAAACGGGTTCTGTTTAACATCGTAAATAGTTTAATACTGTCTTAGATTGTCTGATCTTAGTCCCTCCTCTTAGCTTGCTTTTCTTTAATTGTTTCATTCCTTTCAATTCTGTTTATATCAGTTAATGTTACTATTACTTGAGGCAGTCCTCTGCTTCCCATGGTTTCATTTTCTATGTATATCCCTATTTGATCGCATTTCCCTTCATTTTATCTCCACCTCTCGTTTATATTTATATTGATTCTCTTTTGTTATATCTTTTTAAAATATTACTTTGTGTCTGAAGTTCGCTTTTTCTTTTAAAAGTTATTTTTTCCCTAAGACCCGACGTGACAAGGGCAAAAGTACGCTCCGATGGAAGCCATGTTGGCAGAAAAGGTAAAATTATGAGTTTATTCTTTGAAAAAGGAAAATGGAATACAGTGGGAATAATCTGAGCATCTCAGTTATTTGCAGAGCCGATGCCAGAATGTGAAAACATATATAAGAAGAGGAAAAGACGTTTGAAGGAAGGGAATTCCACGGCATCGTTCTTCGAGGAGAGAAGATATCATAGTGGTCAATCAGTTGCTTATGAATCGTTTTTATGTATCTGTCTCTTGTTTCACACATCTGTCTCTCTGACATCTGTTTCTTGTTTCACACGACTGTCTCTTGTTTCTCACATCTGTCTCTCTGACATCTGTCTCTTGTTTCACACATCTGTCTCTCTGACATCTGTTTCTTGTTTCACACGACTGTCTCTTGTTTCTCACATCTGTCTCTCTGACATCTGTCTCTTGTTTCACACGACTGTCTCTTGTTTCTCACGTCTGTCAATTGCCTTTAGCAGCAGCCTTTTGCTCCTGGCGATGTTCCTATTCTTTCTTCAGTTTGTGTTTTGTTTTACCAGTCGCTATGTTGTACATTTTCTTTTAATATTTCTCATATTTACAACACACACACACACACACACACACACACACACACACACACACACACACACACACACACACACACACACACACACACAAATGTAGATAGATGTATATGTAGATATATATGAGATGTTTGTCTCTACAAATTCCTGGAGTGTAAATGATTCTTTACCAGTGTTTTGTTTAGGGCCCCAGCATCTAACAAGGGCAGAGTGGCGTAACCCACACCCTTAGTGAGGCTGTCCTATGATGAGCCTTACGTCGCTCTGTAATAAGGTAGAACTCCTCCGTCTCCCCATGGACTTCAATTCCCTCTTGCAGACGGAGCAAAAAACAGTCATGCCGTCTGTGCATTTGCATCATTGCACCGTTTTCTCCATTCATAAATTGGGAATTCAATGTTCCGTGAAATCTTGTTACGTCAAAGTTAACGGAGGTCATCTACACCGGCGTTGGGTCGTCCATGAATACAACGGAGGTAAGGACGAAGCCTCACTTATTTTTCCCGTTGACGTTACCACGGGTCAGTTGTCACGCCATAACAGTCTTGTCAACGGTGACATCTGTTCGTTCTGTTTTTATGTGCGTGACTTATGCTAGTGTTGTGATCTGCCTCACCCTTTCTCCCTCCCCTTGTCACTCACACAGCACCGGCGTATAGTGCTATACTTGTCTAACTCTCTAAGTGGAGTGTTCTATTGTGCATTCGTGATCTGACTGTCCACCAGGTTCTGTGTTCTGATTGTCGTGCGGTGGTTTGTGGTCGTGTGGTGATCTGATTTCCCGTCTGATGGTCTCCTGGTGGTGTTTGACGTCACAATGGTCTGATTGTCGGTGAGGTTAACTGGTTAATGGTATGGTTGCCTCATGGTAGTTCGTCGCGCCACGGCAATCTGATTAGCCAAGAAGTTGTATGGTAGTTTCCCAACTGCCCCAGGACTGTGTATGACACCAAATGGCCGAATTGCTCGTTGATGATGTATGTTGCCATTGTCAACCAATAGCTCGATCTTTTCTGTTCAGAACATTCCTTTATTCTGACAATCTATGGTTATACTACTCCAGGTACTACTCCTGGTCTGTTACAGAGATAACCATCACTATAAGTGAAGGCCATTTAATGCTGACTGCTTTCTTTTATTGGGTCTTTTTTCAAAAATCAATACTGCGTTTCTGAACATGATTTTGATATATGATTGATATTTTCTGAGCCATTTGGTTGTTTCTTTGAGCTCTTTTTTCTTCTGAGAAGTTCACTGCTTTCCTCCATATACACTGAGGGATGTTCACTGTTGTTTTCTAAATCTTTGTTTTTGGAGAATTTTCTTAATGGTTTCTTATTTGCCTTCTCACGATCTCAGATGATTACATTCCCCAAAGCTCAGTATATTTTCCTTCTTCTATCCTTATCTCTCTAACTCTCCAAACATCTCAATTTATGCTTCATTTAACATTTGACTTGGATGAAGACTTCTCTTTACGACTGGATCTCATGACTATGAACTGGAACCTCTTTCTCCTGAGCATCATGGTATTTCTACCTCGTGTGAAGGGTTTAAAACTTCTTCAAGTCTTCAAGATCCTTGCACACACCGTTCTTCCTCTCCAGCTTCCATGTACCCTTACATCTGATAGTTGAGACCTCACGTGGATCGCTCATTTCACCTGTCATCACAAGGGCTTGCAGGGCATCAGGGACGAGGAGTGACCTGACCCGAGGAAAAAGGATGGCTACCCCTTATTGGCTCCCTATTAGCCAAAGAATCTCAAGAGCTTGACTGACAGAGCTGCTGTACTTCCTCTTACTAGAAATGAGGAGACGTAAAGATTTTCTTTTGTCGTCTGTTTTTCTTCTTTCTCCTCTTCTACATTCTTGTCCTTATTATAAAGATAATCTTATCATAGGCACTTGCACGTAGGTTACCTTAGTTAGACAAATGCTCTCTCTCTCTCTCTCTCTCTCTCTCTCTCTCTCTCTCTCTCTCTCTCTCTCTCTCTCTCTCTGTCTCTGTCTCTCTCTCTCTCTCTCTCTCTCTCTCTCTCTCTCTCTCTCTCTCTCTCTCTCTCTCTCTCTCTCTCTCTGTCTCTCTCTCTCTCTCTCTCTGTCTCTCTCTCTCTCTCTCTCTCTGTCTCTCTCTCTCTCTCTCTCTCTCTCTCTCTCTCTCTCTCTCTCTCTCTCTCTCTCTCTCTCTCTCTCTCTCTCTCTCTCTCTCTCTCTCTCTCTCTGGGTGGGACAACAATCTTTTCTGCGATTCTGTTTTTCTAAGGTTTTTTATCTGGTAATATCAATAGAGTTAAGAAAAATCCAGATTTTGTATATGGTCAGTCTTGTTATTTCAGATAAGACAACGATCGTTTCTAACTTATTGTATTCATTTATCGTTTTCTAAAGAACAAGAGGAACTGCTAACGTTGTAAGAGACAGACTTAAAGTTTCTTATTTGGCCCTTGTACTGTGTGCTGTTTCACTCGTATCACATTTATTACAACCTCTCGTCCATCTTCATTCGCAATTCTCGCTGTTTTTGTCAACTTTTGTTCGTTGTTTCAGACTCTTCTCATTTCTTGCTCCACCGGTTTCGGTCGCTGGTTCAGTTTGGTATCATTCGCTTTTTCAACTGATTCGTCTGTTGTCTCAATCTTGTCTCGTTTGATGTTTTATCTGAGCTTCATTCATTGTCTTGCCCTGGTCTTGTTCGCTCTAATGTCTGAGGCTTTCTGCTCGTCTTGTCCTAGAGTATATACATGATATATATATATATATATATATATATATATATATATATATATATATATATATATATATATATATATATATATATATATATATATATATATATATATATGACTGCATTTTGAGCCTGAACCTTGAAACCTAAAAGTTAATAAGCTGTACATCTTTACAATTTTAATCGATAAGCCTTAAATATCTTCGTCACTATAGATTCATTGCTAAGTTTAGTAGATTGAAGAAAGACAGAAGTATCATACTTAAACCATGATGAAGATTAGTAAGATGAAAAAGAAAGAGCAGGAAGGACATTCCCCAAAGATGTATTACCTTCTGAGTTCTCTATGGAAAAAAACCTATCAGATAAAGCTGCTGGCTACCTGGTGCTCCTCTCCTTTACCTGAAAACCATCTTGGCCTTCTTCTCTTCCTCCTCCTTCTCCTCCTCCTCCTCCTCCTTCACGGAGGCGTCTGGGTGTCTACTATACATTTTTCAAAACCTTTCTGCCACCATAGTGAAACTTCGACCTTTAATCTTGGGTGTGGGGGCAAGCGGACAGAAATGCCGATATCAGTGTCCATATTTCAACCCGTTGATCGATGGTCTTCAGGCTAGGCACCCGGCCAGGATGCGCGCCAAAATTCAAATTAAGGCGGAGGGAAATAACACCCAGAATGGCTTTCAAATATGCATCGTAATAGACCATTATATGTCTATAGCCTTCAGTCTTATTTCAGTCTTTAACGAAATATTCGAATGGAATGAAAATTCAAGAAGGAGAAGGAAGAAGAGTAACGCTTCGGTCTCGCTTTAAGATGGTCAACTGAAGAAGAAAACCGTTGCATCTTGAACCGCCAACCGTTTTTTGTTTCTTTATGGCCCCTGGCTGGCCCCGTTGGCTTCAAGACCACCCTAGGAAATTGGCTAAAGTTTAAGGGTAGGGGGAAGCGATAGTGATGGAGACTCTTAATCACGAAGACCATGATAAGAGAAGAGGATGAAGGAATAGGAAATCAGGGAAGTAAACGATATGGAGAGACCTGATAGATAGATGGAATGATAGAGGATGATCTGATGGGTGTATCAAGTGATGGGCATTATCTGATGGGTAGGTTAAGTGCTGAGGGATATGGCGCGGATAGAGAATGCAATGTTGCATTATTTGATGAGTAAATTTAGTGCTAAGGGAGATCATATGGATAGTTGGAGCGAAATAGATTTTCCGATAGGCTAGAATGACATAGGAAGTTAAAATTGAGGATTTAGTGGTATTTACTTTGTGCTAGTAAAGTAATGAGTGGAGTGTAATGGGTAGAATAAGTGGTACTGATCGGTTGTTAAGGTGGTACTCGGTACTTTTAAGTGGAACTGAAGATCTGATAATGTGTAGATTAAGTGACACTTGCGTAAGTTCAGTAACAAGAAATCTAATGGGTAGATTTAATGTAACTAAAGACTTAACGAGCAGACATAATGAACGGTTTATCCCTGAAAAAAGACTGGAAATCAGGAAAAAATAATAGAAAGTTTAGCTCAGGAACTGGTAATGAGGAACTAAAAAATCAAGTAAAGATTTGGTGATGGAAAAGAAAATATTATATGGAAATCAGAGAATGTGTGTTGGAAGTGAAGGATCAAGAGTTAGTGATGGGGGAAAAGAAGGACCAGGAGGTGGAACTCAAAGGTTGGCAATCAGACTCAGGAGACCATGCATCAGAAATCAAGAATATTAGACAAGAGCAGAGGAAGGGAACAGATGAAACTCAGGAATTAATAACAGTAAGTCAATGATGTAAGAAAATATTAACAGGTGAATTACACGAATAATTTAGGACATTTGGTAACTGAGTGAGGTACATACTATGCAACTGTCTGAATGACATTAGATAAAAAGTAGAAAGCAGAAAAGCGTATGAGATAAATAAGGTTGGAAACGAAAAGACGCCAGACGAAAGATAAAAAGGAGTCATAAGAATGAGAGAGAGAGAGAGAGAGAGAGAGAGAGAGAGAGAGAGAGAGAGAGAGAGAGAGAGAGAGAGAGAGAGAGAGAGAGAGAGATGAAGAAAGAGCAGAAGGGTTATAATGATGACGGTGTTGATGATGATGATGATAATGATGTGATGATTATGATGATGATGATGATGATGATGATGATGATGATGATGATGAGAGAAAAAGAAGATATCTTGAGGAAAGGGAAGACAATAAGAGCTTAAGGGAGAGTGTAGGATGGGAGGGGAGGAAGTGGGGAGAGGAGTGTGGGTGAATCGGTGCGGCTGGGGAGAATGATGATATCAGACACCCATCCTGAACACCTGACAGTCTCCACCTGCCACTCATCTCTCCCCATCCTCATCCCATCTTTCACTTCATTCTCATCTCCCCTCCCCGCCTCCTCGTCTCCCACCGTCTTTTCATCTTTCCCCTCCCACCTACCAGCACCTCCCCGCCTCCCATTCCCTCCTCAACTCCAATCTCCTCCCTATCTCCCACACTCTCCCCAACCTCATCATCACTGTCTTTTCTAAGGCTTTATTTTCTTCCTCATTACCCAGCATCGTGTCACCTCCCTATACCTTCTGTCTGTCTCCCCGCCTCGCTTTCTTCCTAGCTTCCCGTTTCTCTGATCTCTTAGTATGACTGTCTCTCCATTGTCTTTTCGCCCCTTTTCTCACCCATTGCCAAAGGTTTGTCTCTCCATCTGTGAGCCTGTTATCTCCCTTCACCCAGCAGCTCATCTCCCCATTCAGTAGTTTTCTTTTCTCAAACAGAAGCCTTTTTTAAGCGTAACCTCCCCTCCTCCCCCTACCCACGTTTTGTCTTTCTATTCTCTTAGAACCTTCCCATATCTCCCCAGATTGTTTCCTACCTCATCTCTCCGATCTTCTCTAATTCATCTCCAAATCTCTCCCTAAGCCGTCTCTCTCTTCCATCCTTGTATGTTTCTTCTCTTTCTTTCTTCACCCTACCTCCATATGTATCTCTCCTTCCTCACTCCCACATCTTAGTGTTTTAGCTTGGCTATTGTGATTTTGTGATAACTCTTTCTTTCCTTCGCCAAACGTCTTGAGCGGAGATCCTACTGAACTTTATGTTGTGTTGATACTTAGCTGCATCCTGCTTTGGCATATTCTACGAATCTCTTCCTCACGGTATGTGACAAAGATAACATAATGGACGATTTCTGGAATTCAATATTGTCTTTTTTCTAATATAACTTTTCTAATTTTGTTTTTTCATATTTACGAAGTCTTAAGAATAACATCTCCAGAACCTGGCTGATAACTGACGTAAATGAAAATACAAAATCTATGACCTATGAAAAATATTGATGCAATTATCATCATAATATTCAAAATAGATGTATCCAGAATTGAGGTCATCAAGTAAGAATACTCCATAAACTCATGACTTTGAAAGACAACTATGTGTTCCTTCAGACAAAACGACACAAGATGATTTTGCCATAAAGCAGAAATACTTACTATGTATGTGTCAGACGTAATGTAGCTTCATACGATGTTTGCTAATCTTAACAGCTAAAAATATCTACTTTTCATCGCGGCTGCCAATTTTGTGAACAATATCTGCTGTAAAGTATGTTGAGTGGAAAATGTACATTCATAAATATTAACAGAAATGTTAGTTGTTGGTAATTTCGGCGATAAGCGAGGTAATGCTGATATCTGGGAAAATGTGGAGTGTGTTTTGAGTTTGTAGATAAGGACTATTATCTATTTAGGTTTCAGGAGTTCTGATTTCCAGGAAATTTCTCTCCGAGTGAACCATCAGTGATATAAACGCGAGCGTCAAGTGGACAGCAGTACGCGTGAAGGACAGGGGAAGTAAATTGATGAAAGTTAATTAGGGACACATGTTTAGGGACACATGTTTAGAGAATCATGATATTCTACCGTATGTTCATACAATTAAGAATCCAGCACAAGGGTTGATATTTCTTTCATACAGGTTCCTCAACTCTCATCTTACTTCTTCCTCTCCCTACAATCATTTCCACGCCTCTTACTTCCTCTTCGCCTCCAACGTGTTCCTCTCCCCGTCTCTCGCACATCCTAGCCTCCAGCAGCACCTTCTGCGTGGGTCGCTTCCCCAGGTGCCCCATCAAGGGCCCTCTGTCTGGCGTCGCGATGTGATGCAAGAGATACCAGGCGACTCTCCTGCCCCAGAGCTGCATATCTGTGGGGCAGGAGGAGCAGGACTGGGGGTGGTGGGTACATGGGGAGGGAAGGAAGGAGAGAGAGAGGGAGGGAGGTAAGGAAGAAGGAGTGAGGAACGATGAGTGAATAGAGAGACTGGGAGAGAGAGGGGAGGCGGGTAAGGGAGAGTCGTATTTACCGTATCTAATTTGAGGAACCTCAGGAAAATTTGTCTCACGAGACAACCCGAGACAATAGGGTCGTCCTCCACACTTGCCTCGAACTTTGGCGGAGTGATTCAGACTTGAACTGAGTCTGATTATCTTGTGACCTCACCTCTGACACCTCCTCCTTCACTCCCTCGTTCCCTCCCTCACCAAGTCTTTCTCTCCCTCAACTCCCCACCAACCAATCCCTCATCCAACACCACCACCATCCCCGGGTAAGCACAATATCTTGGGACGTATGAGGCAGTGTGTTCTGGACTGAGGTATCTTTCTGATAATACGTTTCCTCCTTTATCTTCCAGTGTGCTTCAGAATTCTGTTCTTTCAGGACGTGGGATAACGACGGCTGGAATTTGCCTGAAGACCCGGCGAACTTGCGACGGACGCTGGTGTCTTGGGCGACAGCAGCGTCTCTGACCAAGTACGGAGACACACTCAACCTTCCCTCGGTGGCAGACAGAAAATGATCTGAGGTTCATGTTCAGTTCCAGAATGGAAATGGGGTTCACTTGTAGTAGTGTATCTGACGATGATGCCCTTATGGTAAGAACGGAAAAGATTACATGAATGCAGAGGAAAAAAATAGGTAAAGACAAAGGTGGTTAACAGAATGAAATGAAAGAATATCAAAACCGGATTGAAAGAGATATTGACATGGAAAGAAAAACATCAAAAGAACGAAAACGGAATCGACACCAAGACGGTGAGGTGCCAGAAACACAGAGAACAAACAGACAACAAGAAAAACAAAGAAAGACCGATTTTAGGAGGAGGACACAAGGATCAAAGACCGATTTGAAGAGAGGAATCAAGACCCAGAGACCGGGAGCAGATCAGAACAACCGCTGGAACATCAGCAGGAGAAAAGAGATGATGGGAACAGAAGATGACAACACATTGGCCAGTGGAGGAAGTTGTACACATGGTCAAATTAGCCTCACTCCCTCATCTGTTTACACATGAAGGTAAATATATGAGTGTTTTCTTTATGTGTGTGTGTGTGTGTGTGTGTGTGTGTGTGTGTGTGTGTGTGTGTGTGTGTGTGTGTGTGTAACAAGAGGAGGAGAAATTCTAGTGTAATTCTGAAAACTTTTTTCGAAATCAAAATCAGTTTCCCTCAAAAGCATTATGATTTTAAGAAAATTCATAAAGCAGCTGTATATTAGGTTTGACGATTATAGTATATAAATCCAGACGTAACTAGATCTAGAAAAGACAGATACTCTAAACAATACAACGTATCATTTCGCTAACAGCATTCAACGGAGAGAATGAAATTAAGATCTAGAGTCCCACAAAAACGAAGCGATCATCTGTATTTTCTCCAGCAGCTTTAATCTCATCGTCAAAAATTTTCCTCTGAAATGCAGTTCATCATTTCTTCCAACGTATTCAATGGAACGCCTACATTTAAGACCAATCTTTCCGCATGATTCAAAGACATGTTAACTAAAAACGATTCTAAAAACACGTACCGTCTAGCTGATAAGGCTTTGCCTTTGCATTGGCTCTTCGTAAGCAGCCTTTACTATTACCGTATGTTGAAATTGTGTTTTCAATCTTATTATCTTGCTTCTTATTTTCCAGAAATATGACAATACCAGCTAAGCTCTGTGTCCACCCAGCTATCAGATCTGAGTGAACAGGGTATAGGCTACTGTAATAAAGAATACACCGTAGATACTCGTCCATAAGTCTACCCAGTTTTACGTCGACCGTTGATTCTGGTTAAGAAATCATTAATCTATGATATGCCTCGTGTATAGGTCGACCCAAGCTTCTGAGGTTAATGGAACAAGAAATTAGAGTAATGAAGCACCATGTTGTATGCCATATAAAACTCATTTCAAAAAATCTTTATTAAAACACTCTACGTCCTGTAAACTGAGGTTCGCTGAGCCTGAATCACCGAGCGCCGAGGCAAATTGTTTACCACTTATCATTACGTCACTTTACAATGAAACGCGGGGAGAGCCAGCAAAAATATTGCATACTTCCACTCAGTTATCTGTTCCAGTCAATTAGGATAGAAAATTGCTGTAATACAACAGTGATTTTGGAACTGAAAATCATTGGAAAAGCGATCACGTTAACATCTTTTGAACAACGAAAGAAAGCATAAGTCGATTGTTTTCGTCGTGATGGTATCCCAGTTTCCACTGTAATATGTACGTCATTTCATCAAAAATACTACAATTCCGTGAATGTATCATATCAAGCAAATATGAGTAGAATATCATTGAAAAATAACATTGTTTTAACCTAAAACTATTGAAAAAGCTAGTAACAACTCTTGAACAATGGAAGGTTAGGGAAAGTCTTTTGATCCCGTCATGTATCTTATTCTATTTTACGGTGAAATACATCACATTTCAGCAAAACTATTATTCATTTCTGAAAACTTACTCATTCAGGCAAAGTTAAGGTAAAATATATTTGTGATATAACAGTATTTTAAGAAACAAACCATCTCCATATCTTACAAAACTTCAGTTAATTAAGTATTGTAATTCGATAACATCATAGATACCCTCGCTTCCTGGACTCATTTAAAGTCTAAAACTTCTCTTAGTAAGATGCTGTACAAAGGAATTCAGAAAGAAGACATCATCAATAGCCGGGGTGGGTGGGACGTCTCCGCGTGGTGTTCTTCTCAGGCCTTTATAGAGGGAAAATTCACCAGTTATCTCGGAGGATTCTTCACTGTAGATGTAGCATTCTGAAACCCTGGTGTCATGAGAGAGAGAGAGAGAGAGAGAGAGAGAGAGAGAGAGAGAGAGAGAGAGAGAGAGAGAGAGAGAGAGAGAGAGAGAGAGAGAGAGAGAGAGAGAGAGAGAGAGAGAGAGGGCTGCAGCATGGTTAAACCTGTTCCTCCATATTCCACGTTAGGATTGTTAAGAAAAATATTCACCAAAAGCTTTTACTGACATGGTCACGCCATTGTGGCAGATCTTCTTCCTTTAATAAACCAACCATAGACTCGAAGTTTCTCATTACGTTGGCAAAACGTTTCGTTTTCCCCATTTAATTTCTGTACATTTTTTTTTATCGTTCTCTTATATGCTTCTCATCCGGGACCCATAAAGAGGAAATTTCAGTGCCCTTCACTGCTATGAAATGGTTCTTTATAAATGGCGTCATTAATAACTTGCTAATTCGACAGAGGAAAAAGAGGAAGTTATATATGTCTCGTGGATCTCCTTTACCAACAGTAATTACGTTTATTACCACCGTTTTCCTTATAAATGGTCCCACTGTGGTCCCCTCCTGATGTGGGGTCTTAGGTCGGGTCTAGTCTGATGGAAGTTTCAGTCTTGCTGGTGTTCCTAGGGTGCGTCTAGTCTTGGTCTTCATCTGGTTCTTGTTTGGCTTTGGCAAAAGATGGTTCTGGTCTGGTTTGGCTCAGTGCTGGTCTGAGTTAGTCTGGTCACTCTGATACTGGTCCTAGCTGCCACCCTGATCCTGACTGTCGTGAATGTCTTGTCTTTGACTGATCCCAATCTGGTCCCATTCTTGTCCTCCCTTCGTCCCAGTTTAATTCCACTCTCGTCCTCGTATGTTGCCAGTCAGGTCCTCATGTTAGTCTCCAGTGGTGTATGATAAAACAAAAAAATAATAGCTTTCTAATATGCACAACTCAGCTGTGGTAATACTGACTCTTAAGGAACAAGAAAAAATAGCATATATATATATATATATATATATATATATATATATATATATATATATATATATATATATATATATATATATATATATATATGGGTAGCATCGCGGTAGATATAAATTCATAGTATTGGATATTCAGCTGACAACATGTAAACGATTTGCAATGGGTGTTTGGCTGTTAGCGCTGTGGATGGTTAATTTTTCGGGTGACATCATTGTTTCATGGCGTCGATGGAATATTTATTTGTTATCATTTCACAAGGCAGGAACCCTCGTCCGCTCATTTACTGGGAGAGAGATATTATAAACTTTATCTTCGAGTATGTTTATTTATGGTAATACATGTTACATGTGAGTACATGAGAAGGACAGATGACAGATACCTGCAGGTCCATAGCAAGGACATGGGTAATCATAACCTGCTTTGTTTACCAAGAGGATGGTAAAAGAGAAGGCCACTCCTCACCCATCTCTCCCTCAGGCTCAATAGCCGACAAGAGAAAACTGATAAGGAACATCATTTATGACCAAGAGAGTATACACCCAGGGAAAGTCTATAGGAAACTGTGAACAGGAAAACCTCCCCACTGTTACTAAACTAGGCGTCTCCAGGAGGGAGATTCAGACCCAAGTTCGGGAAAAAAGGAATTCAATACTTTTAATGTTATCAAGTTGTGAGTTTGTTATGAAAAACATTCCTTATTTACCAACAGCAAAAGAAAATGTATATCATCTATACTCGACGGGATAGGGAGTAACCACTAATTATCACCATAGGTCTAAAGTGATAATTCAATTAGAAAATCAGAATCATAGTTAGGGTTGTTAAGGGGCTGATCACTGAACATCGTCAGCTACTGATATTTAAGACGTGCCCAGCGGTCATCTCCAGTGTTTGACTAATGCTAATGAACAGCACAGTAGGTTAAGGACCTGACTAATGCATATTGCCAGAAGAGGAAGTTAACAGTCAGTCTGATATACTGTATGTAACAGAGGTTAAGGCACTGCCCATTGAATATCATCAAGGGTCAGATCCTTAAGGGAAGTTAAGGGTTTAACATCTGAGATTATCGTCAGCAGTTTGAGGTCAGGGGTCACACCATTTATTACAAGAGACCAATGGATCGAGTTAAGGCTGTAATGATTGTTACTTTTTTGTGCTGTACTGTACTGGGGAGGGAGGCTTACACTCGCTGGGCCGGCCCCTGTGTGTGTGTGTGTGTGTGTGTGTGTGTGTGTGTGTGATAATCATTTTGTATTGATGTTTTATTCGGGTTTTACGAAATATCAAAAGAGAAATTAAGAGACAAGAGTGTCAAAGATGAAGTTGTTGTTTGTGCACGAAGTATTATGACAGGTTCGACAAAGGTTCACATCCAGATTAGAATGTTGGCTAACCATTTGACACGCTTGAATTTTCTAAAGAAAAGAAGAATCATATTTGATCATTCATTAAGCATATCAATTTATTTCTAATGCTTTCTGAGAGGACATATGTCTACATCAATTTTCATACAAGAGAAACATTTCTTTGTAACATGACAAGCAATACTTTGTCTCTTCTTTACTTTTGGTACAGAAAAAACGTCTTTGTCATCTCCTGCTGGAGAGGCGTCCTGGTTATGCCCTGCTGGAGAAGCGTCCTGGTTATGCTCTTCGTGAACGTAAAGCATTTCTTGTCATACTATTCCTGCGGACGATCATTTCTTTGACATCATTTTCAAACAGAAAAGTTTCTTTGTCTGGACCAAACCTATTCGTCAAAATACCAAAATTCTCAGCAAAAATCCCCCTAATCACTCACCAATTATAACCAGGAACGGCCATGAAAAAAAGACAAGTAGGACAAAATAGAAAACGCAGAATATTTCTCGTTTTCTTTCCGGATTGCCACTATATTCGCGAATTTACGGTTGGTCGAACACCTGTTATTTCCTGATTCTCCTTTGTTTTCTGTTGGTATTCAGAGAGAGAGAAAAAAAAAGGGGGGAAGGGGGAGGGGGCATATTCTCCCTAATTAACAAAAAAAAGAAATTAAATATAAGAGATCGAGCATTCAAAATTGAGAATGGAGAATGGAGGAGGGGGGGAGTTGCTAATGTATGACGTAGTTTACGATTTGTTCAGTTGATTCGTGGAATTTGTTTACTGTTTTCGGGGTTCAATGCCATCAACGGAAAACAGAGAGGTAGTGGGTACCCCCATGGCACACACAGACGCAGACACAGATATACGCACACATCTGCACAGACAAACACATTCTAAAGGAAAGATAGATAGATAGATAGATAGATAGATAGAGAGAGAGAGAGAGAGAGAGAGAGAGAGAGAGAGAGAGAGAGAGAGAGAGAGAGAGAGAGAGAGAGAGAGAGAGAGAGAATCTATCACACACACACACATTCACACACACATACACACACACATGTCCAAAAGAGCTGTTCATACCAATACATCAGTAAATTCGTATAGCTATAACGAACTCTGACATTCCAGCTCTTCCTGTAACAACATATGATCTCAAACCCCCAGTTTACTCAGCCGAGGAAACACCTATGTAAGGGATTATTGATTCCACTGTGGAATGCATGAAAACAAAAGGAAGGTCTCTTAATGATCAATACATTCCTTACTTAGTGCGTTGTTTATTGAATCTTGGACGCTTTATGACTCTGACTTATGGTCTATAATCCTTTGGCACATGAAGACAATCTGAGTATTAGAGAATGTTCAATCAATTACTCAACATGACGTTCATTATCTTTTGATATTAATCAAGTGACAGTTTGAAGGCATTTTTTTTCTGGGTTTGGTATCGTGTTCTTAACAGATTTTAGTCAGTATATTACATTTACCTGACAGGTTTAGCTGTCAGGATGTTGCTATACTTGACAGAATCATTCGAATAACTAATAAGATTAATAAGTTATCAAGGAATAACTAATAAGATCAATAAGTTATCAAGGAATAACTACAATCTGTATCATGTTGATGTTGCAGTAACGTTTTTCGGCAATAGCTACCCTGAAATTTGACAACTTTTGCAGTAAGTATCCTAAGATTTTTCGAAATCTTTTTTATAATGAGTATTGTCAAATTTGAAACCTTTTTGTAATAAGTATAACACCAGAAGAACTGTTATGTCATGTGTGTTCACTGGGAGGGTCTACTGCTGTGTGGGGTAGATCATACCACTGGGAGGGTCTACTGCTGTGTGGGGTAGATCATACCACTGGGAGGGTCTACTGCTGTGTGGGGTAGATCATACCACTGAGAGTTTTTGCCTCGAAGATGGACCCCTGATGCCATACCCTGTCAAAAGCTTCTTATATATCATGATCTACAACAGAAGTCTGGGAGATGATAACCAGACTGGTAGACGAGGATGTCACTGGTGGACCTCATCTTGCGAGAGACGTACTGATAATATGAAGACACAGGAGTACAGAGTTTATATGAATGTATATATTCTCAACAGAAACAGAAAAAGAGACTAAGTGACAGATTTGTATAGACAAATGGACAGGGACGGAAGAATACAGTTTAACAGAGATTAAGTTTCATGATAAGAAAACTACTTAAATCTACTACACGTCAGGAGGTAGCTGTATACAAAGGTCATTGTCACGTAGCGTGCCTAGGGTAAATAAGACATCATGCATGGGGGATTTATGTCCCTGTTTATAGGCCCGAGAAGATCAGTGCATTGGCTCCCGTGTCGACCAATCAGGACGCGGCATTCACCCCCGTACGGGAGAGAGGCCGCCATTGCTCCCCAGCTGTGATCTCTCCCCCTCACATTTACCCCTCCCCTAACTCTCCCCCTTGCCGCTATGCCTGTCTTTCCCTTCCCCCCCTCCCCCCTCCCCCTCCCCCTCTAGTGGGGGAGTATTGATATGCTTGTTGGGGGTAAGGGAGGCGGTTGGCTGGTCGATAGTGGGCCGCTGACGAAGGCAAAATTCAGTGTGAGTCATTCCTGTGAAGCCGGGGCTTCACCCAGGTCAAACAAGTCTGTGATCAGTTGGTCTGATATATATGTATATATATATATATATATATATATATATATATATATATATATATATATATATATATATATATATATATATATATATATATAGTGTGAACATATACATGTTTTGTAGTCATTTTGATATCTGTCTCTCATTCATAATAGTTTGAACCACAAGATGTTTCGATTAGAACGAAACATTGATTCGGTGTTCATCTTATGAGTCTGTGTTCAATAAACAAACGAGCCAAGAGTAACCAAAGCTTGATTCTTGTAACCTGAATTAATTTGTTATTAAATCTATGTCTGTATATATATATATGAAAAAGTCTTAAGAAAAAGGAAATTGAGTTTTTGAGATATTTTTACTGAATTTAAACGTACATTGGTCTGGGCTATGGATGAGGAACATTTTTGTTTTTTGTGCTTCTTTATTGAAGGCGTTGCATTGCTGCAGATGCATAGGAGAAGAGGCAAGGGACCTTCGTCCGTTCCTGGGTCCCCGAAGGTTAAAGTTTCTAAGATATCCCAAATATCCTCTGGGGTAGGATGATTCTCCAGCAAGCAATACGAGGCATTATCCAGCCAGACTCTCACTTTGTGATATGAAGCTAAGGTTTTCTAAATACCCACTCATAACTATATCTATGGAAGGACGTTATAGCTAAACTGTCCAAGCTATGTTTAGTTATAGAACATGGTAATATCTATACGCAAATTAAACTACCTTTGGATGATGCTTTTCACTCGATCTTGTAGTCACTATCTTTAAACCATATGATAATGGAAAACACTCCATGAATGAGATGTGCAGCACATTATACATCTCATTATTCAGCACCTCATCAACACGAAAGCTTGTTTCACAACTAAAGTGGTTTGAATTTCCTTGGGATATTCTTTTTATATATTGCAGTTCCTTTGCTCTTCTCGAAGACTTGATGATATCATCAACATGTTTACCACACACACTGGTCCATGGCTGCGACTGATAACACCCAGCTGAGGGTGTGAACACTTAGCCTGTTATGGTTGTTAAGATGAAGGAAACTAATCTTTCATCCTTTGCTGATCTTGCTATCCTCCTTGAGCACTATCCTTGATATCCTCCTTCCCTGGGACGGATCACGAGGAAAGATAACACACACACACACACACACACACACACACACACACACACACACACGTGTGAAGAGGTACTTACTTAAAAACTCAAAATTCAGTGATCTATTCATCCTTACACTGCATCTCACTCCCATGAAAGCACTACAAAAACTTACCACATCCACTAATCTTTTCACCTCTCCTCTTTTACATGATGATAAATACTACTTACACTTTCTGTATTGTCATTTATAAGTTCCCTTCGTGGCCATACAGATAGTGTTTGGAATACGCAGATAATTCTAAACAGATACACTTCGAGATGTGGGTATGAGTGCACCTGATATACGGGGAAAGACAGAGCTAGTTTTTATTTACGGACGAGTCTCAAGGGATAACACTATAAGGGAAGCGTCACTATGAAGTGTGTTTAGATTTTCTGGTTTGAGAGTGAGAAAGTATGGTTTCCATGGTTCTTGTTGGCGGACCCAACTCACTACCATGATCAGCACGCTACCATTGTACATACCCCTCTTAACTACCATGAACAACAGACTACCAAATTATATATGTCTTATCATTACCATTAAGAGCAGATTGCTATCACAGAAGCATCTTTACCGTACGCATAGCTACGCCAGCAGCTTGCCAGCGTATACGCGCGTCAGCGATACCATATCCAGCAAGCGATCAGCGTAGAGACTATTTTACGCTACCATTTCAGACGTATGTGCATCCCTACCATGATCAGAAATCTACAGCATCAACCAGGACCATCACCAAACAAACTAACATCGTTGACACATTTCGACGTAGCCATTCCCACGACATAACTACCATGTTTACCACAATACCATACAAGCACCACCATTCAGCCAGTACCATGACGATGGCTACCATGCCAAAAGAACAGACCAGATATCCCATCCCATATGGTAACTACCATTCTTACCACCAGCACCACAATCGCCACAATCACCATCATCTCTACCACCCTCACCACTACCACCATCGCCACAACCACCCGGGCTGCAAATGGCAGTATCATGAAGCCATGCTCTACCCTGGGCGATATATCTCCCTAGAGGGTCTGGCAAGGTGGGGGAAGTTCTCGGGTCCCGTTATGCAGCTACGTGGGTGTGTGGGGGAATTTCCCTCTCCCAAACCCTGATATTGCGTCGCTGCTTTTTTCAAGTTAGAAATACTTACTCACACACACACACACACATGAATATATCTATATCTATATTCATCTCTCTCTCTCTCTCTCTCTCTTCTCTCTCTCTCTCTCTCTCTCTCTATATAAATATATATATATATATATATATATATATATATATATATAAATGAGTAAATTTAGCTTGATCACGTTACAATGTTCCTGAATGTTTCCTTCATAATATTAATACAAACGACGAAAGGAAATTGACACAAAAAGAGGAAGACACAACCACTGCAGATCAAGAGACGATTTGTGGTCACATGAAATTCTAAAATATTACAATGGAAGAGAAATGAACAAGAAGAACATTGCAGGAAAACTTTGTATGTTAATCTGTAGCATGTTATGTGGTTTTGTTCTGTCTTAAAGAATAACACAGAAGGAATGTCTTCTTCATAATGTTGGTTGTATTTCATAATAACTTATAATGATTCAGTCGAATCCAAAACCTGCATTCACTTCTTTCAGAATTGCATTCAAAAACTTTTTAGATCTAAATTCATATTTCAGATCTGCTTTCACGTCTTTCAGGTCTACAGTAGTCTCTACCACAACCACTACCACTATCACAACCCCCACTACCACCACTACTACTACAACCACTACGACCAAATCACCACCACCACCACCGCTACCACCATCACTACTACAACCATCACTCGTACAACCACACCACCACCACCACCACCACCACCACGCCCTACCATTGTGACCTTCAGGACGTGAGTTCCACCACCACTTCCTCCCCCTCGCCCTCCCCCTTCGAGCTCCCCCCCCCCCCTCCCCCTTGCATAATGTGCTGGCTGTCGACCACGAGCACACGTGAAGGAGTGAGTGATTGGCCGGTACCTGTGTGTCATGTCAGCTCACCACACCACACCGCACCACACCACACCACCACACCACACCACACCGCACCACACATCATACAAATTTCACCAAACTACACTCACCAAGTGTACCACACACTTCACAAAACATCACCCTTGCCACACCACTTCTACCACATTTCATCGCACCTACACCACATCACATCACATGAGGAAGGTTACCAGAGCCGTGAATCCTGGAGTGAGTTCTCACATTAAGAACATCTTCACTCTCCTTCCAGAACAATTTGGTAAGAGATAAGAAAATATCCAACAGACGCAAAAACGAATAGAAATTTTGTATCAGCATTATCAAGGAGCAGAATCTATATTGTTTTCTCTCTGTTCTGAGGAGTCAGATATAACAGTGTAATCTAACATAAAAGCCTTTAATTCTTAAGAGAAATTGAACTGGAAAGGGTGAGATTACCATGTAATTCTTTAAGGATCATCATTAACAAGTCATTCTTGTACCAGCAGAGCAAAGAAGTGATTTAAACACGGTTATTTAACACGATCTCTTAATATTAACACAGTAGCGCCAGCGTTACCAAGGACGGCAAAATAACATTAATTTCTCTCTACCAATAGACCTTTTGACCTAAACTTCTTCCTGGCCATTAGGGGTACTGCAACATAGCTACAGTCTCATGTTACAGTCTTATGTTACAGTCATATGTTACAGTTATATGGTGCAGTTATATGTGACAGTCTAATGCTGCAGGCTTATGTTATAATCTCATATCAGTCATTTTCTACAGTCTTATGTTACAGTGATATGTTACAGTCATATGTAACAGTCATATGTTACAGTCTCATATCATAGTGTTACATCACGGTATTATAACAAAGTTACAGTTGGCGGGAAGTGACAGTTAATGTTCAGTCATGACTTGTGCTCATGGCTTCCATGAACAGCCCGGTCTTCCACGGTGTGAAATGTGTTTCGTAATGGTATTATCAAGGACTTCACGTAACAGCATTGTGGGGAAGTATGGGTCTGGGAAGGCTAATATGAGGTACGGGGCTATACCAGTCATTATCACTAATGTTTAGCATATATGATGTCTTCCTGGTAATCGTACGTAATATATTATCGTTATAAAGGGTTTCAAATGACGTATCATGAGAAACAGATGCATAAAAACGATAATTTATATGAGCGTTTAGTTATATTTATCCATGCGACAAAGGCAGATGTGAGAAAGGGTATGTTTATCTATGATAACAAGGCCACAGGTTAAGAACACTCAAAGTAAAGATGTTCACATGCAAATTTTCCCGAAGTTTGCTTTGGGGTGAAGAAGGTAGATCATCCTTTGTTTGTGTGTGTGTGTTTGTGTGTGTGTATCCCCGGAGTAAGTATGTAGTGAACCCCGGATTTATTATGAATTTATGTGTATGAATTCATCATCATCATCATCATCACCACCATCATCATCAGCTGTTGTCTCCTGCTGGTGTTGGGTCATTAATCATGTGATCAATAATAGATTAAACGACCTCATCCATAATATATAAGTTGATTCTTTCTTTGTTTTCACAGACAGACAGATACATATACACACACGTATACATATATGTATATACACACACACACACATATATATATATATATATATATACTTATATATCATACAAACCTCCAACAGCCAGGATCGAACCCGGGACCTCTGTGCAACAGGCGGGAGCGCTACCGCTAGGCTATGATCGCCCCTATGGGGAAATGACTATTCGAATGCTATGTACTCGAATACCCTTCGTCTCACGTTGGTGAGCAACAGAAATGTTCTCCAGACCGAAGGTCACTTGATGCGTAATACGTAATCACCTGGAGCTATCATCATTATCTTATCTTCATTATGTTATCATTATGTTATTGTGTTATCATTATCATTCGTTAGCTTACATATCAAACCAATCCAACGCGTTAGGAACTGTATTCTGAGAAGGAGGTGGCTTAAATTTAGGGATGGAATGGGTGGTGCACATGGAGATCAGGTGGAGTGGGTGGAGACCAGGTGGAGTGTGAGGGGACCAGGTGGAGGAGTTGATGAAGCAATTGGGGGAGGAGGAGGGGAGGAGGAGGGTGAGGTTGGGAGAGAATGGGATGTGGTCTCGTGTGAATCTGAGGCGAGGATTGTCGTTGTGAGGAAAGGAAAATTTGTAGAGGAGGCTGATGTGTGAGTCTGTGTGTGTGTGTGTGTGTGTGTGTGTTACCTATCTCCTCTGTATAATATTCCTTTGCTCTTTACAATGGTATCTATTATGTCTGTGATAGAAGAAAGTTTCGTCCTAATTATGGGTTCTTAAGTCAAAACGTCAGATTACAGAAATCATCCAATGTGTCGTACGGTTGGTAACGCAGCTATAGAGGAATCCTGCTGCCACTCGTCTGAGTGAAACTGTCGTACGCTTGAGCGCGTCGGAAGACATGAAAATCACTTATCTCCAATGCAGCTTGATACATATTGCATTGCCGTTCATTAAGTCGGCATTCACACATACAGCAGTTCACCTCACATGCTGAAAGGAGTACAGCAAATACACGAATAATAAATTACAAAATATAATGGGGTTACAGCGGCGGGAATCCTCGTCCATATATCTTCTGTGAATACAAAGTGGCCGAGCGAATAATTTAGACTTGTCAGGCTTTTTCCCATAATGAATAACTTTGTCTCAGAGCTTCATATACCCCTTCCCCCTCTTCCTCTCCCCTCCCTCCCCTCCCCCTCCCCCTCCCTGCACCCCCCCCCCCCCCCCCCCCCCCCCCCCCCCCACACCATCTCTTAATAATCTCCCGGGAGTAACAGACATAAATAAGGAGAATAAAGTCACCAGGCCACAAACAGCTTCTGCAACTAATGGCGCCCCAGCTAAATAACACAGTTCTACCCTCCCTCACCCCACGTCCCCCCCTCCTCAACCCCACGTCCCCCCCTCCCCCCTCCACCCCCCGCAGAAAGTAACACAAAAGATTATTTAGTGCACAAGAGCATAAAAACTTGGCGTCATTTCTGAATGCAAATAACCGTGATTGTCTGTGTTATCCCCAGTTAGAAGCGAATGTGGCACAATTTGGAAGTTAAATCGTCTGTCGAAGTCGGTAGGGGGAGGGGGGGTTGGGGGGGAGGAGGAGGGAGGAGTGGGGGTGTTATGTCCCCTCCCCCCCTTTCTCCCCCCCCCAGCCAGCCCAGCCGTCCGTCGCCATTAGTATTTCTGCCTTAATCTATTTCTGTTGGGAAACTCAAACATTAAAACAGAGGAAAACGAACAAAAGTGGAAGTCTTGCTTGAATGAGAAATGACGGTGATATTCTTATACCGTCTCTATTAAAGGCGAACCACGCAAACGGAGGCAGGCGCCGGCCTGGGCTCCGATAACAGCGCTGATTGGCTGCCGCGATAAGAAAGTTCCAGAACTCTATAATTATTTTATTTTATTACAGGAAATCCATTTTCTTGGTGGTAGTTTGTTACGAGGAAGCGATGCTGCGTGGCGGCCATGTTCCTTATGTACGATAAGACGAGAAATAAATTCTTCTATATCTTTTTTTCTTCTTTGCAGTGGAGATGATGATGATGATGATGATGATGCCGTTCTAATGGACGCAATGATGGAAATATATTTCATTACTACACTTAGCTTGGCTTATGGTGTGTGTGTGTGTGTGTGTGTGTGTGTGTGTGTTTATAATGTAAGGTGCTGTGGATACCATCCATTGATAGAGTCAAATATCAACGCATCGGGAAGAGAGAGAGAGAGAGAGAGAGAGAGAGAGAGAGAGAGAGAGAGAGAGAGAGAGAGAGAGAGAGAGAGAGAGAGAGAGAGAGAGAGAGAGAGAGAGAGAGATCATTTCCAGCCATGGGTCATCATGACGCTCCCTACCGCCCAACTCAGTATTCAGTTCAGACTCTTTCCTTTACCTTCATTTTATGTTAATTTGGTAAGATTTTCTGGTATCTTACCCTCACGTATTGCGGCACCAACTCGCGTGGATTCCTCTCCACCTACTTATATATATTTTTTTGGGTAAGACCTTATTTCAGAACATCATGTACTGATTTCATATTTCTTCAAGATCTCAAAATGACTTTTGTAATTTGGAGTCTTTTACACTAACACAGACGATATAAGATAAACGTAGCGGATTTACATAGACATTTACAAGACTATAGAAAATGGTTTAGATGCCAATTCTAGCCTTTCTTTCTCATGTATTACAAGTAAACCTAAGCGTACTGACTGAGCGCCTCAAGCTTTTTTCACGTCAACCAGAATATATCTTTATGGTCAGCCCATTAACGCAATATGTTTATGCTTCACTGCATCTATTTACCATAGAATTGATTATACAAGTATCAATAACAAAAACAAGTTTTTGTTTTGGTTACGAAAGGAAGCCTTTACGCTTCGTTGGCAGCTTTAGAAATCATTAGTATGGAATACAGTAATTAAATGGGCCATTAGTAATAACGGTAATTACAGCGATGTATGTAAATGTATGTTAGGGTAAGCTGAGAGCAAGTTCAGTCCGATGCTCATAGAACTGAATGCGGCAGCACATTTAGAGTTACCATCTTCTTTCTTATGCTCTCTAATCTTTTTTCAGTATTATTCTTGCATTAGGTGAGTGCTCAAACACCAGTTGTCCAGAAGTTATCAATTTCATTTCAATGAAGCTTTCGCCTTCACAGAGGCATCATCAGGAATCTACAAAAAAGATATCTGGGAGTGGATCTGGCAGCGGATGGAACCATGGAAGCGGAAGTGAGTCACAGGGTGGGGGAGGGGACGAAGGTTCTGGGAGTGTTGAAGAATGTGTGGAAGGCGAGGACATTATCTTGGAAAGGAAAAATTGGTATGTTTGAAGGAATAGTGGTTCCAACAATGTTATATGGTTGTGAGGCGTAGGCTATAGATAGGGTTGTGCGCAGGAGGATGGATGTGTTGAAAATGAGGACACTATGTGGTGTGAGGTGGTTTGATCGAGTAAGTAATGAAAGGGTAAGAGAGATGTGTGGTAATAAAAAAGTGTGGTTGATAGAGCAGAAGCGGGTGAATTGAAATGATTTGGTCACATGAAGAGAATGAGTGAGAAAAGATTGATAAAGAGGATATATGTGTCAGAGGTGGAGGGAAGGAGGAGAAGTGGGAGACCGAATTGGAGGTGGAAGGATGGAGTGAAAAAGATTGTGCGCGATCTGAGCCTGCCTGAACATGTAGGAGGGTGAAAGGAGTGCAAGGAACAGAGTGAATTGGAACGATGTGGTATACCGGGGTCGACGTGCTGTCAATGGATTGAATCAGGGCATGTGAAGCATCTGGGGTAAACTATGGAAAGTTTTGTGGGGCTTGGATATGGAAAGGGAGCTGTGGTTTCTGTGTATTATACATGACAGCTAGAGACTGAGAGTGAACGAATGTGGCCTTTGTTGCCTTTTCCTAGCGCTACCTCCCGCGCGTGTGAGGGAAGGGGGTGTCATTTCATGCGTGGCGGGTTTGCGACGGGAATGAATAAAGGCAGCAAGTATGAATTATGTACAAGTGTATTTATGTATATGTCTGTGTATGTACATATATGTATACGTTGAAATTCATATGAAGGGTAGTACAAGTTACAATCTAAATACAAAATACGGAAAGAGAAATACAGAAAACTTACAGCAGAGGAAACGCAGAACAATATTAAACTAGGTAAGAATACAGAAAGTCCATCACTAAATACATCAAGTAGGTCCAAACGAGACCGTTATTGTCCTGATGTGGCGTTGATGTCAGGTTGGGCTCCTCTGATTCTCCCTGACATCGGTACGATTCATACTTCCAGAGCGACCTACTATATACTTGGCCATTACGAGCGAATATGTTTTCGGATTGTTGTAGTATATCATCAGACTGATATCCTTGTCTTCGTCAATCGCTTCGCAGTTTCTGGCCACAAGGGAATTCATAGAAATCAATTCTTAGAAGTAATTTCATATATATATATATATATATATATATATATATATATATATATATATATATATATATATATATATATATATATATATGTATATATATATATATATATATATATATATATATATATATATATATATATATATATATATATATATATATATATATATATATATATATATATATATATATATACTGAGAAATGTCAGTACCATATGATGTATATAGATAGATCATTTTTGATAATATCTTAGAAGTTTATATGTTAACATAATCCCTGCTGGTTACTGTGGACGCTGATGTTCTATATGTATAGGGATTGGTAAACACTTTGTCTTAGTGTACCATCATTGCACGACACCATTCAATTGTAAGGTTGGATCTAGTGCTATTCTAACTTACGAAAGTCATGATTAGAAGGTACAACTGTATTGATACATAGCGAGGGGAAACGAATTTCCTCTCAGTCAATGTTATTTGATGACAGACTGCATGTGACCCCATCATAGGTCTCCGTGACAACAAGAACAGCAGCACAAAGAGACAACACTCAGCAATGGACGTCCTAAATTGATTTCAAAAAACTAAGACCCACCATTATTTCTACACTAGATCAAGGTAACCTTTTCCGATCTTCGTCCTAGATCAATGGAATGATGGCGAAATGCGATGACAATTTGCTTACCACAAATTTAATCCTCATAGCTTTTTGATTATACGATGGTGATTCCGTTCCACAAAACAGCTCACTGGCCAAAGTAAATGCAGAGTTTACCACAGCAACTATTCTGTGGCGAAGAATTGAAAAACCTTTTTGATTGTGCGTGATGCAAGAAATATCGATCAGATGGTTAGTAAGGATATCATACACCTCTTCTGGCATTCTTGTGTCTCTGTGTTCATCAGCTGCTCTCGTCAGGATCTGAGGAGGAAGTGTGTGGTATGGAGGTAGCAAACACTCGTCATCAAAACTATAAGCCAATGCCATCTGTGGGATCACAGCTCTGAACCTTAAGCTCTGACCTGGAATCGTCTATGTTGATCTTTACAAGCAAGACGAACCCTTTTGGCGATGTGTCTGTCTCTGCTGAAACTCTCAACAGCATCTAGAAATTATCTGATCAAACGTTGAAATCTATTTCTGTTTTAGAAATGGGTAACAAACGATCATGTGACTTTTTATAGTATTTTTATCAAGGAGTTGATAAGCGTGCTGCTCTGCTTGTGTTTAGGGCAAAGAACTACTTGAGGGAGATCACTACAGGTCTTAGAACCCAGTTATATTCGCTTGTTAGAGGTCACTAAAGAATTAATTGCGCTATTATACCTACGGGAGGTCAGTACCATCTCTATGATCTAAGTATACCTTCTCGTAGGAGAACACAACAGGTTTAAGAACTCAGTTATACCTACCTATATGTGGGAGGTCACAGGAGGTCAAGCAGGTGGCCGTCTGCTGGAGAAGCAGCAACATTCTTTGTGCCAAATAAAGATCTTGTCGCGATTAGCTGGGACAAGCTCACCCCAGCCAGGGTTCGACTTCCAGTCAAGGTTCGTCTCGGCTGCCAATTATCTTCTTCACATGAGTGGTTACATTTGCACATGTGATTATCAGGTTTGCTGGTTCACTAACAAGGTTGATTATTGGGTGATTATTATGTTTAAATGTGAAATCTAGATGTGTGTTTGTGAGGCAAGAGTCTTCAGTCTGGTCTCGTCCGTAATCAAGTGAAGATACTTTGCTTTCATCATTCTAGATTCACTTTCATCATATATGAAAACTAATTTTCAGTTTCAAACCTGTCTTTCCGATTTGCTTCCTTTTGATCACAACGGTACGACCCTTGATGACGACGGTACGACCCATGACCGTGACTTTACGACCCTTTACCACAACGGCACGACTTACGACCCTTGAGTATGACGGCTTAGCTTTGATCTTACCCTTAGGGATCGTGTCACAAGCCAAACCATCATCATATCTACGGTTCATGCTGTAGCGATTACAGGGTAACAAAGGATCGGTAAGACGTGAACTCTTGAGACATATAACAATAAGTTGACTTGCAAAATCAAGACGGAAGTAAAGATAAGAGATTCAGTTTAGTTAAAAAGAAAATACTCAAATGTATTCAGGTCACGGAAAACCTCCGGAACAATCTATCTCGAAGTCAGTTCGATGCTGACATCCTCAGGAAAACTTACTCTCGTAATGAGTGAATATTTATCCTAGCTACAGATCCTCCCAGGTACGTTCATAAATATCATCGCCAAGCATAAAAGTAGTTATCATAAGCTTATTAGCTGAGCCTGAGTCATTGATAAAAGTACATGGTAGAAGGGAGGTTATGGTTTTTAGTCGCTGGGATGATCGGTCGCTAGCGGGGATGATCTGTCGAGTGTAGTACACCCACGGAAGGGTCGCCCTCCCAGTTGTCGTTCAAATAAGATAATCTCCTTCTAATTAGACTAATAATCATGCATGCATATATCCTATACTGACAGCATAATAGCTGTATACTTAAAGCTTGTAGCTCTCCAAGAACACAGTGTCAGGTCTTCAAATTCACCATTTGGTAAGCGCAAAAGTGATCATTGCGATATGTACAAGACAATGATTCAGCGCTGTCGTGAATCTGGAGATGATTCACCACCATCATGAATCTGGAGATGATTCAGCACTGTTCTGAATCTAGAAAAGCTCACCGCTAGTGAATCTGGATTCATGAAAATTGAGGGTAACGAATCATACGATTCACATCATCATAAACAATACCTCTTTCAAATAACTGAATTTTCCTCGTAAAGAAGTCTTACTGTGGGAGGATTCGAATTTCATGAGACCACCTCAAAGCAGACAAAGTCCGGCCCTGCTTCTGTAATGAGACAACCTCACAGCAGGAAGAGTGGGTGAGTCTCTGCTTGCAGTAGGAGGAATAGGTCAGTGCTCACGTAGACATAATCCGTGAGGCAATCTTACAGGAGAGAGAGAGAGAGAGAGAGAGAGAGAGAGAGAGAGAGAGAGAGAGAGAGAGAGAGAGAGAGAGAGAGAGAGAGAGAGAGAGAGAGAGAGAGAGAGAGAGAGAGAGAGAGAGAGAGAGAGAGAGAGAGAGAGAGAGAGAGAGAGAGCCATCCTTTGCCCACGTAGCCAAAATTCTGGTTTCATTCTTGGCCAGACGGATCTCCTTACATCCTCTGCAGAACACTTTCCTCCTACACTTCCCGTGACTTCAGAGATCGCATTTTTCTTCGTCTTTGAAAGGACTCTCCTCTTTTATTCCCTCTCTTGTGTCTTTATCTCTCTTATAAAGATATCTTCAAGCCTCTAGCATCTTCAAACCTTCTTTTCCCTCCTTCTTCCATGGGGCAGGAGATCCTCTTGAGAATTGATATAGTTTTCTTACATGGGGATAAAAATCTTCCAGGACAAAGAGAAGGGTTCCATCTTGGCCTCAACGACTCGAGTGACACAGTGGGTGAGTGGTGAGGGTTGTCTGTTTCTGAGGATGTGTGGAGAGGTAGTCAGGCGAGATGGTTACTCTTCACATCTCTCTACTCGAACAGCCTTTGTATCACACGGTGTCCCTGTGTGTGTGTGTGTGTGTGTGTGTGTGTGTGTGTGTGTGTGTGTGTGTGTGTGTGTGTGTGTGTGTGTGTCTGTGTGTGTGTGCGTGTGTATCCGTTTCATAATACTTGTAAACATTTTCGAAAGATTCAAGGATTCTTTTCCTGGTGTATGTGAGCAGCGTGGCCTTCAGGTGTCATTTCACATAGAGATTCTTCAGTTTGTCATCCCTTTTAACTCCTTCACTCTTACTTCTTCTCTTCTACATTTCCCTCTCTTACAACAGCCATGTTTCTACATGATAATCTCGCTTTAAGGATTAGCCATTTTCTTCATAGTGACCAACCTGTCCTTCATTCCGGGACTCCCGCCTCGTCGTTTTCCTCAGATCAACAAACCGTTTTCTTGTTGATCAGTTTTACTTCCTCTTTTGGGACATTTCTTTATCTTTTGAGGATTTTTTTTCCGTTTAAAGACCTCTTCCATCCCCCCACCGTCCTCTCTCTCTCTCTCTCTCTCTCTCTCTCTCTCTCTCTCTCTCTCTCTCTCTCTCTCTCTCTCTCTCTCTCTCTAACTTTAACTCTTTTTTCTCAGACCTACGCACCGTCTCTCCTCATATTCTCCATACTTCTCTTCACATTCTCTCCCACGCACACTCCTTACCCTTCTCACCTTCCTTCTCTCTCTCAACCATCTCCCACATCCCCTCCACCATACTCTCCCAGCGTGGCCTCTTAGACTACACCTCTCCTGGCTGGCTGGTTGGCTGGCTGGCTGGGTGGCTGGCTGGCTGGAGGGCCTCAGGTCATACCAAGTTAATTACATCACCGGCCGAAAGTTTCCCTCGTGGACACTAGAGTACCAAGATTGCCTATTAATGTCTTGTTTTTCTTATCATTTACTATACCCTGAGGAGCATCAGCATGTCACACCTCTCTCTCTCCTCTCTCTCCTCTCTCTCTCTCTCTCTCTCTCTCTCTCTCTCTCTCTCTCTCTCTCTCTCTCTCTCTCTCTCTCTCTCTCTCTCTCTCTCTCTCTCTCTCAACAGCAAAATCGTGAAATAATCTCCCCTTAGTCATTTGCATAATCTAATGATTTCCGGTTATCTAACGAATTTATGATTGGCTGAGAGCAGTGAGGTTCTAGGGTGGTTAGCTACGAAGTGGCGGTCCGTGTGTGTCAAGTTATGGTAGACTGCACTGGGCTATACTGAAATATTTGATGTGGTAGAAGGACTGGTCTACAGTAGATATTTAGGTTCAGATATGGTAGATGGACTGGTCTACAGTAGATGTTTAGGTTCAGATATGGTAGATGGACTGGTCTACAGTAGATGTTGAGCTACGGCCATCTTTTACCTGTAAGAGATCACACGGTTCTATGATAAGCTCTTGAGCTTCGACGTAAAGAATCTGGCTGTCAGAACCTCTTCTGCCTTGCCTGTCTATTTATCTGTCTGTCTGCCCGTCTCTTTCTCTTTCACACTTTATCATTATCTTTTATAGTCTAGTCATTCTGCTCTTCTTGAGTCTAGATTCCATAAATCTGATATATATATATATATATATATATATATATATATATATATATATATATATATATATATATATATATATATATATATATGACACATAAAACCCAGCCAGCTAACATGCACACTTCGTTTTTGACGGTGAAGTGCTTTTATGACATGACTCTCTCACTGCCATGCAACTACATTGTGAAGTACACTCACACAGACTCTCATAATTAATTCATCCAATTTTGCACCAATTTGACCCAATTACTCTCTAATTTCTCAGTAAGATTTGGGCATTAATTTAGCACATTTGGTTGTTATTTCTTCACATTTGCTGCCATTTATGCTTCCAGTGTAAGCAATAAAAAGAAAGACATTGTCACTCATGGGGCAATTTCTCTCGTTAATTTCCTCCAATTTCGCTATTTGCATAGCAAATTTGTTGTTTACACCCGGCGAAAGTTTCCATTAGTCATAACCTCTGAAGGCTTCCGTACTGGTCACCACATTCCACGTATCTGAGCTAATGATTCCAAACTGGAAATGTGAAAGATCATTCTGGCCTGTGATTTATTCACTCCAAAAACAATTAAGACATGTCGTCGTATCATTTAAGATAATGTGTTTTTCTTTTGCTAATGTTGTTACATGTACCCGAGTCTAACCATTCTGTTCAAGATGTGTGTGTGTATGTGTGTGTGTATGTGTGATATCTTACTTCTGTCTTTGTCTTTGCAGTATCTTTTTCTTCGTGTACTCGCCCTTGTGATACTTTGTCCCTATGTTTGTCTCTTGCAATATTTTGTTTGTATATTTGTGACATTTTGTCCCTTGCATTTCCCTGTGCCTTCGTCTGCACAGGGAAATGTTGGTTATCGACATTTTATCTATGAGCGCAGCGGCCTGGGCCATTTTAAGCACGCTCGTTTTCTGTGGGGTTGTAAAGTCTTTGTGAGGGGGAGCTCAACTGACTTGAGGGAAACGAGCATATATTTCCTACTACTTCAGCACGACGCCGCGACCCTTAAGCAGATGGTACAGCCCTTGAAAGCAACGGCGCTACACTTCGGTATGATCATATGACCTCTGATTTGACTCTTGAGAATCAGGCCAAAGGTCAAGCCATCATGCTTCAGAGAATTGTACTGTCGTGGTGAAGGTCAAAGGTAGTAACTCCTGGTGACTGGTTTACGAGTTATGAGGGACATGACAGTAGAGAATGGCTGTGTGTGGATGCGATATTTCTTCATCTGTTCCTGGCGCCAAGGAACAGATATATATATATATATATATATATATATATATATATATATATATATATATATATATATATATATATATATATATATATATATATATATATATATATATATATATTGAATTGTTCAGAAAATCATAATTAATCTTTCTAAAACTGATGCGAATCTCAGACACACATCCTCTCTCCTGAGGATTGAATTTCTTCAAGAAGTCTTCAGACGCAGCCTAAAGCCTTTGGTCTTTCTTGAAGACACGTTCTTCGGCGCTTCCCCAAGCACCTCAGCAGGGGAACCGATCATAATGGAGTCTTAAACTGGAAGCTCTGGTGAGAGACATGAAAGCTGGAATGGCAATACTGAAGGCTTCAGTGGAAGACAATAAACCTGGAATGACAATACTGGAGGCCCCTGAGGGACTCAAGAAAGCTGGAATGACAATCTGGAAGGCACTGAGGACACCAATCCTATCCAGTCTAAAAGGCAGCGTTCCTAATAATTTTCCACCTGATACTTTCCTACTGATAACTCTGCCACCTGACACCGTCCGACTGATAACTGTGCCACGTGATACCACCTCTACTGATAACTGATATCCTCTTACTGATAAGTGTGATCCTTATCGTCCTACTGATCTTAGTGGTGCCTGACGCCGCCTGTAGACAATTTCATCCCAGAAATATCAAAGCCAAATACATCTTCAGGCAGATGTGAAGAAACGCAAACGATTATGAATTCATAACATTTCGGAAATCGCATAATCTTTTCTCTTAATTCTGGAAATAGATTTTTGTGTTTGATTCTATATTGGCTTTTTATAGGTTTCGAATCCGATTCTGTATCTGATTTTGCATTCATCGCCTGTTTGGTTCTGGAACGAATCTCATTTGAATCTCTGCCGATTCTGTATTTCAGCTTTTACTTGGGTGATTCTACAAATTCTATATTTGATGTTGTAGTTATTTTGTATGTACCTTACACCATCTTCATAGCTGATTCTTACTGATATGTAGCTGTATCCGTTATTAATTCATGATTGCTGAATCTGTATTTGATTCCGTAAATATTAAGTATTTGATACTAAACCTAATCTGTGTCTGATCCTGAGCGGGTTCAGTAGTTGACTATAAAATGATTCTGATTCTCTTTCTGAAATGATTCTTTGTCTCAGGTTATGTTTGTTGTTAGTGATCTTCGTCGAATTATCATGACTCTTTCTTTTCTGCTCTGTATCCTGCCTTCTCTGTTCTTCGATCTTTAGTTATGTTCTCTTTGTTATCTGCTTTTTTCCCAATTCTCTTTTCTTCTCTCTCCTATTTTCTTAGCTTCTTTTTCTCTCCATCTTCCCGTTTACTCTCATCTTTTTGCCTCGAATGGTTTCTTCTCTCTTCTCTGATTCCCTTCATTTTCTTTCATTATCTTCTCTTTTTTGACATTATCGTTTTGTTTTTTTTTAGACATCTTTTCTATTCCTCATTTGTCTCTTTTCTCTTTGATGGTCTATTTCGCTCTCGAGAGCCAATGGCATTGCATATCGCTCTGCGGGCCAACCAATTAAATCAATGGAAACTATACTTCTGTTGAGGACCGCTAGCCAATGGGTGTACTGGAATGATTTTTAGGCCACCAATCACATCAAAGGAACAATACCTTTGTTGACCGCGTTAGCCAATAGTGTTTTGATACATTTTTGATCGACCATTCAGAGCGGAGCAACTTACTTTCTATGTACAAAACCAATGAAAATCAATTCATAGTTCAGGGGATTTTCTATCGTCCATAAACTACAAAGACACGTAGCTATAGTGACTTAACACACGACGACTTTCTAATGTTGTGGCAGCCATAGCTAACTCTCTCGTGGTAAGTTAGTTACTAGGCAAATGTATCTAGGAATTACATCATAGACCTGTGACACAGACGTTACAAGCGCGTCCAGTGTTCAGTCAACAGAGCGACAGTGTTGCATTGTTACCACTATTTGTCAGTGTACAAGACTTGATATTTTCTTTTCTATTGCTTTAACACGTCAGGCAGGGTCATACATGTTGCTCATATTTGTCTATTGATTATCTGACTTACTTATTCATTTTCCTTCTTTCTCTAGAGATTATTCATTTTTCATGTGTTTGTTCAGAAGCTGGACCCAGGTACAGGTTATACATTTCAAAGGTAAACAAAAATCGACAGAGATCTGTAGACAGACAGACAGATAGACAGATAGACACACACACACACACACACACACACACACACACCCACACACACACATATATATATATATATATATATATATATATATATATATATATATATATATATATATATATATATATATATATATATATATATATATATATATATATAATGATAGTGGATAGGTGAGGTATGATCGTGGGTAGACAATAAGAAGCAGAGTCTCGTCAAGGAACGTCTCACTCTAACAACGTCCTTCATTTCCGTTCTACTGGAACAGTCAACCTTGAAGAAGATTTATTAGCCTCGAAAATGGGTCTTGGGTGATACTACTACTACTACTACAACTGCCTCTACTACTACTACTACTACTACTACTACTACTACTACTACTACTACTACTACTAATGATAATGATAATACTAATAATGACAATGATAATTAAGATAATGATAATAATGATAATAATAATAATAATAATAATAATAATAATAATAATAATAATAATAATAATAATAATAATAATGATAATGATGATAATAACAACTGAAATTACACTCTAGATAAAGACGAATCACAAAGGTAAGTCAGGTGTGGAAGTTACCCGTCTCATCATTACTACAAACGTAGGTTCGTCCTACCACAGGAATCCTCACGCCCCACACCCACACCGAACACCTGACCCTCAGCCCCACACCCACACCGAACACCTGACCCTCAGCCCCACACCCACACCGAACACCTGACCCTCAGCCCCAGACCCACACCGAACACCTGACCCTCAGCCCCAGACCCACACCGAACACCTGACCCTCAGCCCCACACCCACACCGAACACCTGACCCTCAGCCCCACACCCACACCGAACACCTGACCCTCAGCTATCATTCACTTACCGTCAAGAAAAATATACAATCGCCACGCTTGAAGATCTGTGGTCTCGCCCGGTGGATGTGGCTGACTTTCTGAGCGCTTGCGGGAGCTTCATAAAAGGGGATCTTAAGTAAGGAAAGTAAGTAAAAATGCCTTAATTTCCCTGTCTAAAAGATCACGAGAGGCATCCCCATTATAACTTTGTTATAAACAAAATAAACATTACAGTCTCAATTAATCACCCTTATTTACAGCTTTATTTCCATAACTATGTTTTCCACGCCGTCTGTCGTTATCTTTGTCTGTCTGTTTCTCTCTCTCCATGCCTGTCTGTCTGTCTGTGGTTGTCTCTGTCTATATCCCACTTTCTTTCATTAAAAAATGAACTGCCCACAACTATGTCACTCATTGTCCTCATACTCCCTTCCCCTTTCCCTTACCTTCCCTCAACCCCTTAGCTTTCCCTCCCTCCCTCCCTCCCTCCTTCCCTTCCATCCCTTCTTCTAAGGACCTCCCACGCCTCCCCTCCCCCTCCCCCCCACAATGCTCCCTACCATTTTCTGCCCGGTCGCCCCCTTCAACGTTTTTCTTCTTCTCTCTAGGGAGCACCTCGCCCCTAGATTACATCGTGACGCGTCCACCAGAACGCCTTTGTCATCCCCAACACCTCCTCCAACAGCTGCGCTATGGGCTCCTCCAACATCACTACACCACCGCTGATGCCTCCTCAAAAAACTAGAAAGTATAAGCATAACAGCATGGTCGCTATCATCTCCGAGCCCATATGTCGTCTCCAACACAACCCTGCATCACCTCGTGCACTTCCAACGCCATACTGCACCAGCTCTGGTGTCTCCAACACTCTCCTCCCTCCCTCTTCACCTCCAGTGGAAAACCTGTACCTTCACAATCAGACCTAGCATGCTCGCCACGACATCACTATCACCACCACAACTCACCACCCACACCAACAGTGTCACCATCAGTATCCCAGGCAGCTCCCACCACTGACACATCACCATCAACACCCAACACCTGAGCCTCGCCACCACGGCCAGGTAACCTGACAACAAGAACACTTCAACAACCAAAGCACTTCACCAACATCACCAGTACACTAGTAACATCACCACCACACACTTACAACCCAGAACCTCTGCCAGTGTTCCCGGCACAACACCATCACACGAACACTATCCCTTACATCCCTGGTTCTCCATATCACCACAGGTGACCATCATCACCTTTCTATCAAGACGTCCACTTGATCTGCACCAACTGCTCACTGTCGCTGACCACTGACAACATCTGGTATGCCCACAACCTCCACAAAGTGACACCATCAGTACAATACTAAAATCATCATCACCCAACTGTTGTCATAACATTACAGGATCACTGTCCACTCTGTATTGCCACCATATGAATAGATAGATAGATAAATAAATAGATAGATAAATATTGAGAAAGATAGGTAGATAGATAGATATGGTTATACAGTTCTACCTTCCACTTTTGCCAGACCCAAAATAACAAATGGGGAGAAAAGGGCGAGGAAAAAATTGTATGAAATCACTTTCGACCCAAACCCGTTTTATCTCCTTCCACCAACCTCTCTAGTTCCTCCCTCACACCAGGAGCGTCTCCTCCCCATCTGATCTCTCTCTCTCTCTCTCTCTCTCTCTCTCTCTCTCTCTCTCTCTCTCTCTCTCTCTCTCTCTCTCTCTCTCTCTCTCTCTCATAAACAATGGTGATCCATCAAAGCGCACATTTAGGAATGCTCACAGTGACATGCTTTACACACACATGGACACACACACACACACACACACACACACACACACACCTGAATATACAAAGAAGACACATTCACTCACAACCAACGTACCAGCCAACACACAAACAGACAAACATATACCTCCACGTTTCCTGAGATCTAACCCTCCCCTGCCCCCCCACGGTTGCCAGTCATTCCCCCCCTCCCTCATGCTTGCTCATCTTCCCCATCTCCCCAGTGGTTGCCTATCTTCTCCCCTTCCCATATGATTACCTATCTTACTCCCCATGGTTGCTTATCTTCCTCGCTGTGGTTACCTATCCCCCTATCCTTCCTCATGATTGCCTACCTTCCCCCTACCCCCCCCCCCCCTGCCGATGGCTGCCTATCCTCAGCCATCCTCCAACCGGAGAGGCCTTCTTCCCCAGCACGTCACCTCCCCCCTCCTACCCTCCCCCTCCCTCATCACCGGAATCGCTGGGGCAACGTCAATGACGAGATAGGCAATAACACTAAAAATGATATGGCCCTCTCTCTCTCTCTCTCTCTCTCTCTCTCTCTCTCTCTCTCTCTCTCTCTCTCTCTCTCTCTCTCTCTCTCTCTCTCACTCACACATAGTAAGGTTTCATGCGGATCAGGAGACCAGCAGCAGTCCAGTCACCTTGACTGTGGTTGGCTACGGTAAAGAGATGGGGCTCGCGGGAGGTGAGTGACAGAAAGAAGAAAGAAGTAGAAGAACAAGAAGAAGAGGAAGAAGGCGAGGAGGAAGAAGATTAAGAAGAAGAAGAAGAAAAGAAGAAGAAGAAGAAGAAGAAGAAGAAGAAGAAGAAGAAAAGAAGAAGAAGAAGAAGAAGAAGAAGAAGAAGAAGAAGAAGAAGAAGAAGAAGAAGAAGAAGAAGAAGAAGAAGAGGAGGAGGAGGAGGAGGAGGAGGAGGAAGGATTCTATGGAAGATAAGAAGTGTGTGAGTAATGGTCTGGTTTACAAACTCATATATTCTCTTTTGAGTCGAGGGGAGATGAGGGTCGGAAAGAGTGAGGCACAGAAGAGGAAGGTTGCGGTGCTGTGAGGCTCACTTGAGGAGGGGGAGGAGGAGGGACGTCTGATGATGAGGTTATGAGGTGAGGGTGTGATGTTGTAGATGAGGTCAAGTGAGGTTATCAAGTTGGAGTGTCACATGTGCATAAGGCGAGGAGGGTATCCTACAGTGAATGGTACTGAAGCTCAAAGTATGGATAAAGTTACCGTTATTTCAAGGTTGATGTAAGGTGCTTCAGATGTCAGGTTCAGAGGCCACCGTGGTGTAGTGGTCAGCGTTATTGACAACGAGTTAACATGTCCCTACCTGGAATCGGGCCCACATAGGCTCGAATTATGGGCACAACACTTGGCCCACAACCAAACCAGGTGTTAGTCCTCCCCTCGGGGCTGCTTAGTTAATGGGCACCTAGCTTCGGCTGGTGTGTGTGTGTGTGTGTGTGTGTGTGTGTGTGTGTGTGTATATACACACATAGGAGTAAAGACATGGTACATATATGCAAGGCAACACGAGTGCAGAATTTTCTTCCCGTAACACACAAATAGTAATATAATCACATACACATGTGGGAGTTGGATGAAGGACATAAAATGAGGCCCTGGAAGGAGGTAAGAGGTTAGAGAGAGAGAGAGAGAGAGAGAGAGAGAGAGAGAGAGAGAGAGAGAGAGAGAGAGAGAGAGAGAGAGAGAGAGAGAGAGAGAGAGAGAGAGAGAGAGAGAGAGAGAGAGAGAGAGAGAGAGAGAGAGAGAGAGAGAGAGAGAGAGAGAGAGAGAGAATATAGGGGCCAAGGGGGGGGGGGACTTTTCAGGCTTTACCTTTTGGTCACATAATGAAGAACAAGATATGACGAATCTGTCTTATAAGTAGAAACTCACATATGAAGTTGTATATACTTCATCCTTCTGTAACCTTACTTATGCGTTGGCTACAGAAGCAGAGGCGTAATAGAGTCTCACATGTAGCTGCTGGCTTCCAGGAAACAAAACTGAGCATGGTTCAAGAAACACAATAAAAACTGACGAAAATAGAAATGTGATGAGGCGAGGCTGATTGTGGTGTGAGGCAAGGGAGACACACCGTAGCTCCTTCATGATGATGGTGGTGTCTTATTAATATTTTCCTCACATGGGAGGAGGAGGAGGAGGAGCAGGAGGAGGAAATGTAATATTCCCGGAAATATTCGATGGCCTTGTGACTTCATTACTGTAGTTCTTAAAATTCTGTGTTTAATAACATCAACACAGCTGTTTGTCTCAGGTTGATGTGCTAGAGAAGACAGTAAATAAAGTCGGTTTCTTGTATGGAATATAATACATGGCTCACACTCTCTCTCTCTCTCTCTCTCTCTCTCTCTCTCTCTCTCTCTCTCTCTCTCTCTCTCTCTCTCTCTCTCTCTCTCTCTCTCTCTCTCTCTCATATCCGTATATCATCTAAACTACCTCATACACTTGACGAAAGGTAAGTGATTTCTTGTCTTAATCTTGTGTATTAAGTACTTGAACTACACCTGTTTTTTTTTTTGAAAATATAGAAGAAAATAACCTTGAATATCAATAGGTCTTTCATGGTGTTGTGTATATATCTTGTAGCAAGTGTATGTGTCTATGAGTATGATGTACTTTGTGTATGCTCTTTTGTATGTTTGTATATATCTGTACGCATGCGTCTTTACTGGTTATGTAAATGATTATATGAATGTTGATATATGTATGTGTGCGTGTTTATATGTAGAGTGTGTATGTTGATACATAATTGTGTCGGTGTGTGATTTTATGGATATTTGTTCTATGTCTGTAGTGCAATATTGCCAGTACATTTTAGTGGATATCTATTTCCTTTTCACTTTTAACTGCTACTGGATATCTCTTTGTACCTAAGTTTAGAGTTTATAGATTAATTCTGCCAGGATATTTCATTATAACATGTATATTGTCTTATAGCATGTTGTATCTTTCTTAATAAAGTATAAGTAGCATAATCAACATTTCATTCTGTCCCAATACAATTTAGATTTTACTGTGCAAAGTGAATGGTTCTGCTTACATCTTGCACCTTTCCTATGATTCTGCTCTATGCTCTGTGTACTTGATGGTTAATTAATGGTTTCTTTTAAACCAAAGTCAAAGGTCACATTATCAAACCGTCCTTGTGGAAGAAGGCCAATAATCTATGGCCATTTCCTAATATTGAATTCTTCGTTGTCGATGACGTAAGGCCATACGTTATGCTGCGTTCTTGGCCGCCGATAATCTACGAACAGCCTTTAATGATGACTTGTGGCTCGTAATCATCAAGGCCAGCCCTTAATGATGAGTTCTTGGATACCGGTAAGGTAAGAGCAGGCCATGATGTTCATTTCTTGAATATGAGATTAACTAAGGACAAGCGATTGTGATCCGCTGTATCACTGGTGAAGAGTAAATGTAATTAACAAACTATCTTGCGTGTGCAAATCTTGGATTAATTTTTGTAATTCATTGTCTCTTGTGAATCCAGCCATAGATTCAGTTTGCATATATCCATCTATCTCGTCATCTATCTCCATCTATTCATTTATCAAGCAATCTAACATCTATGTATCTCCAGTTGTATTTATCTGTCTATCTGTATGTGAATATCTGTATATAAATCAGCAGGTCTATACCCTTCAGTGAGGTAGCTGACAACGACACATCAAAGGACGAAACTGTGCGTGACACATTCGAATCCCACAGAAAAAGACCCGAGTGAACACACCCACTCTTGCACCAACCAGCTCTAGTGAACGCATCCAGACTTACACCAAATGGTACGAGTGAACGCACCCAATCTTGAAGTTTTAGATCATCCTCCAGAGGGAAATCGGGTACGGTTTTAATAATATTATCCAACCTTTCTGGTAGCGACAAAGGCCTCCGTGTTATTGGGGTAAAAATGATATTTCGTCAGTCGTCAGTTCGACGCATGGCAAGCAACAGAGCGGAAGGATGCGGGGTCTTGCTCGACGTTATTGAATATCAGGGTCGATCTGATGTGATCCCTTGATATCCAGAAACTGTCGACTGCATTTCTAGATATACTTGAATATCATGTCAGTTTGATCCAGTCTCCTGATAGCTAGAAGCTGTATACTCTAGTTTTAGAACATCGAATTACTGTCCTTAGATATCTATGAAGTATTAAGCTACAAATTCTGTAGTTCTAGTTATCTATGTTCACAGTTTTGATTGATGTCTCATGATATCCGAACATCTAGTATGATCCACTGGTGTTCCACCGATTAGCATTTATGTTTACCTTTTCATACTATATATCTCCTTACATTATATACCCCCTCACACTCATACTATATACCCCCTTACACTGTCTACCTTTTCACACCATCTACAAAACCAAAGAAAAACAAGGATTTCATTGTGCGTGCGTGTGTGTGTGTGTGTGTGTGTGTGTGTGTGTGTGTGGACCATATAAAGATTGCTCGCTTTATGACATGGTATATAGGGGGCGCTTTATGGCAGGATCCCATAAAAAGTGTAGGTGGAGTTGTTAACGCTCCTGTGAACACCACCGCAAAGTGAGGGTGTGCACGGCAAAACCTGAGGGTGGTAGGCAGGTAGCAACAGTCTGCTGGGACAGTGATGGATTCGACGATAACTGGTCACAGCTCCGACACCGTCCGGGAGAATCCCAACCTTGGTGGAGAGAGAGAGACAGAGAGAGAGAGAGAGAGAGAGAGAGAGAGAGAGAGAGAGAGAGAGAGAGAGAGAGAGAGAGAGAGAGAGAGAGAGAGAGAGAGAGAGAGAGAGAGAGAGAGAGCAGATGTGAATGCACACTGATTAATTCCTCTTACATTATTTTCTCGATGAAAATCCAACAGAATATCTATTTTCTTATAAATCTGTTCAGCTTTATCATTTCTTTGTTGACAGGACGAGGCAATGAAGGAGCTACAAGAATTACTTTGTGTGAAGTACAACAATTTTCTTTACAGAACCTTGTCAATGACAGTTGTCACATATCTCTGACAATCTCTCTCTTAATTTTTTTCCCTCGATGTGTCATAAATAAGCAATGAGTGCAGGAACAATCCACGAGGCTGATTGGAAGTTTTTCTCTGCATTTCTTCAAACCACAACAGATCGTGAGTGCTGCAGCGGGTGGATGTGACTTGTGGTGGTCCAACACTTGTGGAACCCCTCCACTGGCGGTGAGGAAGAGGGAGCAGGAGGAGGAGGAGGAGGAGGAGGAGGAGGAGATGATGATGAAGAAAGAAGGAAAAAGAATGAAAGGGTAATGACGAAGATGAAGAAGAAGAAGAAGAAGAAGAAGAAGAAGAAGAAGAAGAAGAAGAAGAAGAAGAAGAAGAAGAAGAAGAAGAAGAAGAAGAAGAAGAAGGAGAGAAGAGAGAGAGAGAGAGAGAGAGAGAGAGAGAGAGAGAGAGAGAGAGAGAGAGAGAGAGAGAGAGAGAGAGAGAGAGAGAGAGAGAGAGAGAGAGAGAGAGAGAGAGAGAGAGAGAGAGAGAGGGGAAATAATGAGATTATAATGGCCTGGGCTGCAGCATCACTCACACTGGGGAAACGTTCAAAACAAGCATCCGTACCTTGAACGACATGTCCAGATTAAGCTCATTTATATCAACTTTTCCTTCTTTTCCCCTCCTCCTCCTCCTCCTCCTGTGCCTCCCCAGCTCTGATGTCTCACTCTAGAAATACCAGAGGTCGACCTCACTACTTTTACTTCATCACTTACACCGTCACTTATCCTTAAAACTTGAGAAAAGTTAAAGTATCTTGCATAAAAAGCCAAAACGCGTCTCAGAGCTCCTGTTCAGTGGACTTCGTTTTCGCTCCTTCGACCCATCCGCCCTGAAGCGCATAGAAAACGAGGGTAATGGCTGAAGATTTTTTTTTCTCTCCATGACTTCTCGATAGAAATGATGACCTGCATGATACCAGGGACTTATCTTGGCCTTCGTCATCACAGATGATAACAAACATAGAGGGTAAGTTTCTGATAAAGAGGCGCAAAAGGTGATGAAAAATCAAGGGTGGAAAAGGCGGGAGAGACTCGTCTAAAAGAGCGTAAAAAGAGCGACACATTAAGACTCGGCCGAAGCCAGACAGGCACTAGGAGAGAGCCATTTCCCTCGGAGTAACGTTAGAAAATCCATAGTTTATTGGCCATTGGCGCGGATTTATACGAGCCATTCGGCCCCCAATTAATTAAATGGGGTGGGCTGTCTTCCAAGGGTGGGGGTAGGGGGTGGGGGGACCAGTCCTGAGGAGAAGGAGGAGGCAAGGCGGCCATGTTTCTTGCGACGCTAGTTGATGCTCAGTTTTTTTACTTTGTTTTCATTTAAAGAAGAATTGTCCTATTTCTTCCTTCATGCCGCAACTATGGTGATTTTCTGCGGGGTTCCGCAGTTTATTTCAGAGTTATGCAGATAAGGGGACAGTGTAGCGGGAAGATACATTCTCTTATAGGCTATCATAAGTCGGGGAGGCAATCGGTATTTAGTTTAATGACGGACGAAATGACAGGCTCACTTTAAGACTCACGACTTGTAGGCTATGGATGATGGAGACGTTTTGTGTGTGTGTGTGTGTGTGTGTGTGTGTGTGTGTGTGACCGTCACCATCTCATATCTCTCTCACTCTATTCATCTCGTATTCTCTGACTGTTTCTGACTGTATATCTGTTTGTCTGTCTATTCATCTGCGTCTGTCTGTTACTTTAACTCTCTTCTTATGTACACTTTTCTTTCCGTCTTTCATTTTCTCTCTCTTCTTTCGCCTCCCTCTCGCTCCTCCCCACACAGTCTCCCGGCCATCGGAAGTATCTGTTCACAACAACTCACAATTTGCATCCTAATCTCATACATTACACAGCTCGGGTTCCTGCCTGTGTCCCTTTGGCACCCGCTCTCCTCCCCTTCCTTCTCTCCCCCTTAGGTTCCCCTTTTCCCTTACAGCCCCTCAGCCTGGACAAATGAGGACGTTCCCTTCTCCTGCATCCGCTTGTCTCTCCGCTAAGTCACAGCCAAATTCATTTACCCTAAATTTCCTCTTAAAAATATCTTTCCTCTTCTTTGAGCGGGAGCTTCCACGGTCACTTGCTGCCTGATAAACACACCGTAGTACCTTTGTCTGGGGTTGCTCTGTCTTTTTTTATGAGGGTCTCTGGGTGGTTTCTGGGGAAGGGTCGGCAGGTGGAGGGGTTCGTTCAGTCCGGGGGTTGTGAGAGGTTTAAGGTTTGGGGGTTTAGTAAGGGGTGCACGGGGGTGAAGGGTCAAATAACAGAAGACCTGAAGGTTATAGAGTAGCTTACCTGCTAAAAACTAGGCCTAACATAAGAGTAGATAAACGGTCGTAAATTAGAAGACATCTCACTCACCTCTACCTCATGCTCAATTACTGGCTGGTAAAAAAGGAAAAAAAATGTAGTATAAGGTAGAGATATACTAGCGTGGAAATTTTTATAGGAAAGCCTAGACAGGAAAAGGTTTCCCACCAGTATGGAGATCACAGCGCACTCAGGGGTCGATTCTGAAAGTGAAAGACGGTGTAAGATACAGATGACGAAACTACTGGTCCTGAAACTGAGCCTTGTGGCACCCCGATCGTCACATGAAGTCAGTCGCATACATCATCATTCATTACCATCTGCTGTTTCCTTTATGAGAACCTTTTCTTTATCCACAAGCAAAGTCTTTCTGATATATTATGAGGTTTGATCTTATTGTCCGATCCTTCATGAGGTATTTTATCGAAGGTGTTACAGAAATCCAACTACAGAACAACAGAGGATATTTTGGAAACCTTGATGTTATGTAGATGACAACAGAACACAATTAGACTTGTTAAACGTGAAGTTTTATCTTCCGACGCGGGTATATTGAGGTCTTTGCTCCTCTCTTCAAAACTCATTTCGCTCAGTTATGGTTCCATTTTTGTTGAATCCTTTGAACCCTCTCTAAAAGCTCCAAGTGGCTTTTCAGGTAAGGAGACCAGACTGCTGCAGCGTATTTCAGGTCCTATCGAATGTATAAATGTCTTTCTGAATATCTGATTGTCCACACACACTGAGATAAATTTGAAGCTGAACAAAATCTAGTTACCTTTCTTCACTCTCCTCCTCACATGATGTTCTGTTGACAAGTTCGTCAAGATTCCAAATCGCAAGCACAAGCATTGTAAAGCGTTTACCCCAGCGTGGTATACACTGGTGAGGAGATGCGATCCTTGGTCCACTAGTTACTTTAAGTAACTACGTCGCTAGAGGAACTCCTTATCTATCGCCCAAATGAACTTTCCCTCCTCGCGCAAGCAGGTTGAAGAATGGTGGTCATTCCCAATGCGTGTCTTGCGTCTGATGTTGTCCTTCATGTATGTAACTATGTTGAAAATCAAGTTTTAGTCGCCTTCATTGTAATAAGAGTTGTTCATGTAAAACTGATACGTCAGTCACACGAGTCTGGTAGAGAACTGAAACATAAAGCGATAGTCAGCCACAACTTACCAGATTGCTACGTGATATATGTGTCACGTGTGTACGTGTGATGTATGTGTCACGTGTGCACGTGTGATATATGTGTCAAGTGTGCATGTGTGATATATGTGTCAAGTGTGCATGTGTGATATATGTGTCATGTGCATATCAAGAGATTAGTGGCCATCCAGCTCTTACTGGCCTTTATGCTGGACGCCAACTATACATGGAGGGACCCGCCAGAACCCAATACTCAATTGAAGGTCATAGTCTGTCAGTAACTTGTGTCATCTGTACTATGCACTCGCTATAGAGAATCGTGACACGTGGAAACACCTTCTTGTGTGTTCAAGTGTGTCTCATCCTCTGCTATGTTATAGTATCACACGTACCTAGGCTAATGAGAGATCTTGTCTTTCGTTCCAGTAAACTGTTCACTTATTAAGTGTTGGGGACCATAAGTGGACGATTCTATCAATTCTCTAAGTAAAATTGTTTTTTTGAGTTCGTCAGGTATTCTTTTATGATTTCCATTCTTTTTAATTGATCAGTCTTATTCTGTTCGTCCGCCGAGAAATGGATACCGAAGTTGCTGTTCTCCATTTGTTCCTCTGTGAAGGTTTTTATCAATCGGTATATGCAAGAAGGCACTACAAGGAAGGTCCTAAGAATTTACTTTTCTGATTATCTCTACTTACAGCCCACCATTGCTACATGATGGAAAACAGAAATTATCACAAGAAAATTCTATACATTATGCTGAGCTCACATGCTAAGCTTACATACTGTGCTCACATGATGACATTACATTATGCTTGAATCAAAACTGTAATGTCTTTTATCATCCTTGTGTTTGAGGAAAGTTACAGCAGGATACAAAGTCTGTTTAGTTCTGACGTTCAAAATCTCACAGGGAAATAGTTTATACAGAAAAGTTATCTATATCTACTAGAATATCTACTACATCGTACAGTAGAATATAGTTTTTCTTTTTCTCCTCATCCTCTCTCTCTCTCTCTCTCTCTCTCTCTCTCTCTCTCTCTCTCTCTCTCTCTCTCTCTCTCTCTCTCTCTCTCTCTCTCCTCCTCTTGGTTTTGGCTAAATCATTTCTCATTTCATACATAACACTTGTCATCTCACGCTACATTCTGCAGAAGATATTATTCAGATCTTGCCATCAATCTTCTAACACCGCGCAGCTCCGACAATCGATCAATGTGATGTTTTGCTCCGCAAACCTGACCTAACCTGATTTGACCCATTCTAGCCTGATCTAACCTACCTCAACTTATCCTAGACTCACCCGTCGTAAAGAAAGTAATAAAGGTCAAGTGAAAATGAGAAAAGTTGATTTGGGATCTAATGTCTGTTGGGAGGAAAATGAGTAAACAATGGTAGGGAAAAAAGATGCGTTGTTGAGTGCTTTGTTCAACCTCTGGAGCAATCAACCAAGAGGTTTCTGTCCTAGCCAGCTGTTGCTGCCAGCTGTGGAGAGAGACCTTCTAATATGTCTCAAAACGAATTCGTTTTTCGTGAAAACCAGGTCCACTGAACCAAAGGAATATCGCTGAAAAGACGAAATATTCTGACACCAGTCCTCACAAAGCCCTGGTCTGTAAATGTGTATCATTTGAGCTTATTTTAAGTTTTCTTTCTTTCTCTATACAAAGTATTTCAGCACCTTACTTACCGTCGAATGATTATCGTGATTATCACTATTTTCGTCTACACGATCAGAAGATACAGATGACCTTGTCATAATGGCAAAATGATTATGATTGTAGGAACGAGGAGTTAACTACATATCATTAGCTTGAAAATTAACATTATATGAGAAGAAACGAAAACGCGATGAAAACACAGTGTTTTGGGCAAAGTCCAGATGTTGATGACCTAAAAACGGAAGTGATTCAGAGACTGTCTTCACAGATACATAGAAAAAATAGACTAGATCCCTTCTTGCACTGAGTGGACAGTTTTTATGTACTATCTTTGAGAAATGATGAATAAACATAATGCAATAGTACTTTTCTAAGAAACATATCTTGTACGTAATGTATATATATATATATATATATATATATATATATATATATATATATATATATATATATATATATATATATATATATATATATATATATATATATATATATATATATATATATATATATATATATATATGTATATGCAGAAAGTACATAAGTAGCGAGTGTACATAAGCTGCAGGTAAAACCACAAGGAAATGGAAACTACCAAGTGTCAAGCTCTTTCGTATGATTATCATTACTCAGTACAGATAGCGAGGACCAGAATACAACACACTGGGCGGGACAGAGTAATGAATCAAGAAACAGGTGAAGGGATGAGGGCACAGGTCACCCTCGACGACCTCATCTCTCCCAATTCACAAGCTCAAGTTAACTCATGTTCTCGGTAACACACGTATAATTTTTCACCTATAAAATTATTCGATTTATATAAACTAACATAAGGATTCATGTTAATGTCTGTATTATGTTAGATAAGGGATGATTCAACAATATTTCTATTCATTACTGAGTTATGGTAACCTTAACATTGCCCAAGTCAATTTGATGACCAAAATCTTTCAGGTGGATGAACATGCATTAGATCCTTGAGCATACCTGGCATATATTGACCATACCTGGCATATATTGACCATACCTGGCATATATTGACCATACCTGGCATATATTGACCATATCTGGCATACATTCTACGTTGTTTGACCAAAACATTAAGACCCTTACCGGTTTGACCAATGTCAAAGTGATCACGCTCCTTGTGGGAGATAATGTACTCACAACACTTCTGAGCAGTTACAGAATTTCTGATAATACTTTTCCTGACCGTATCATTATTGATGAAGACTACGTTAATATCAAAACCTTTCAACCAGACAAGCAAGTCCTTCCAACAGGGTAATATCAACAAGTTTCTGCTCTAAGTTTTCCTTGCTGCCATATACCCAGCCGCTTGGATCATTATCTGGCGCTCATTGAAGTCTCCAGCCAGCGGGGAAAAAAAACTATTGATATTGTTATCATTTTCCTGCCAATGTGGATACAGGGTGATGACTTGTGTGATCCAGGCGAAGCAAGAGTTAGACTCCTTCCTCAAATGTGTGATTGCTATCATTTTCTCGTTTTCCCTCCTTTATGCTCATTCCTGCACCTGGTTATTTATCTTATTTTTCTTCCTCTCTCTCCATCTATTTTGTTACTGAAGCTTCTAATGAATTGTGTGTGTGTGTATATATGTATATATATATATATATATATATATATATATATATATATATATATATATATATATATATATATATATATATATATATATATATATATATATATATATATATATATATATATATAAGATACGTTGTTGATTGACTGATAAATGCTTAAAAAGATATATTCGACATTAAGTGATTACCACATTTGTAACTAACAAAATTATTATTTTACTTTGATAACAACATTTAACGTTGAAGGAACCATTTTACAAACTAATACAATAAACCTTTAATCAGGAAAGCCTTTCTCTATGCAGTAGTCATTTGCAATACAGTATTGTATCCGCCTCAGAGGATGAATGAATTTTGGTTCCGAGGAGTAAGTGTTGAATAAACATGAAGAGTAATGAAATATTTGTGATCACTTGTTTGTGCTGTACGAGAGAGTGTTCTGCACTCGTGATGGCTGTTACCATGAACCTTCCCAGTAAGTGTACAACTATATAAACTTCTCTATACTGACAGCACTGCTACAGCACTTAGCGTATTCAATTCATCCACTCTGATACTATGAGAATAAAGTGTGTGTATGTGTATGTGTGTGTGTGTGTGTGTGTATGTGTATGTGTGTGTGTGTGTGTGTGTGTGTGTGTGTGTGTGTGTGTGTGTGTGTGTGTGTGTGTGTGTGTGAAAAGGAAAGTGATAAGACGTGGATGAGAATAAAACAGAAGCAGTAACAGGAACAGCAGCAGCAGCAGCACATCCTGTGTTCATGACCTCCACAACACCATTCCTAATGCTTCATTATATTGTAGGATCCCACACACACACACACACACACACACACACACACACACACACACACACACTGAGGTCGTCCGGCAACACCGACTGTAACAAAAGCCGGCAGGAGACATTCCCCCCACATGGCGTTACTTTGACTCCTCCTCCACTTCCTCCCAAAGTTTGGCCCACCCTCCACTCCCCTGGTCTCGTTAGCCCGACCCTCAGCCCTGACAGGCCAGCCTGTCGTTGGGGTCACGAGTGGGAGGTCACAAGAGACAGTCATCAGGTCAGGTCGACCGTCGGGTGTTGCGCAGCGTTATGTGGTCCGACGTGGACGGCTAAAGGTGAGGTGATGGTAGCGGGGTCGTCAGCTGTGAGGTGTCGTCGGTACGGGGAGGGATCCCCACTCCACGCGACCCCCGGGGGGCCCGCTGAGCCCTCAAGGCCAGCGGGGGACCCCAGGACCCACGCGTGGGGCCGCGAAGCCACGCCCTCCTGGCTAGAGGTCATACCCATGTCTCCTTCCAGTGATGGAGTCGTTCTTGCTCCCATAACTGTTCACCTTCCCACCCACCCACAGTGACTGGCGGTGTGTGGGCCGTGACCGACGACATCACACTTGGTGTTCCGTGGTTCAAAATCTTCTTCGCAGTCTGTAAATTTCACGTTGGTTTAGATGACGTCTGTTTCCTGGACTGATCGCTGCATCTTTGACATTCGTTCCAAGGCAGTCAGTCTCCTTCTAACCTAAATCTCCCAAAATTAACAGAACTTTTTTTATCAACTGATCTGTTCCTCTTGCAACAGACTGACGACAAAACTCACGCCAGTTTGGGTATTTTTTCTTGCAACATCCCTGAAAGCAAGGAGACATGAGGGAAGACTTGCAACACTGATCGAGTCTCCCCGCACATACTGAAGTCTCCTCTTTGTTGTGACATTGATGGAACATTCATGATCCTGAGTTACAGCTGAGGTTAAGGGAATACACTTTATAGTTTCATCTACTTTTTGTCTTCATTATCATAAGAATTTATTTGCCAGAGGGAAGTAGTTTCACTCAAGCGGATCGTCTTTGTCGCAAGTTCGTTAGCTGAAGGAGCGATTATCTCGACGACTTTTCACATAATTCGTTGTGCGAGTGAGGCATATTAGTCCAGCAGGCAGGGGTAACTCGAAGACTTGACACAGGCGCATCCTCCTATCGCAAGAAGGCAGGTGGTGAGCGGAGTGGAAGGCTGATAACTTATCTATGTTACCTTCTCACGATCGGGAGGTTGTCAAACTGTAGCTCGTAAGGATGGTATGTATTCTGCCACGCCAACCTCGTGAACCACCTGATATATTCTCACGCCTGAGAAGTTGGCAGGTGTGATGCGCTATGGGTATGCATAAGAGTGGCTCCTCTGACGTGCCAAGACCGCAGACCATCTGACTTATTCTCTGGTCAGGGGGGAGGGCTACCACCAAGGTGGGGGAGTCTCGTGGATGTTAATGAAATTGGCGCCCGAGTTACGGGGCTCGAAACATCCCGGTAACCGAAGCGAAAATTCTTGTTGGAGGTCATCAAAAACTAGCAACCATTCTGACTGATCGACGACCCTGAGGCTGGCGTCCGAGGACTGCTCCTGGTCTTGGGGGTCTACACACACACACACACACACACACACACACACACACTTCCCTTTTCTCTCTTTTTTCTCTCTCAATCTCTCTTTGATGTTGAATGCACCACCGTTCAAGTTTATCCTTCATGTAGGTCATTATCACCACCTACAAGTTGTCTCCCCACCCCCACCCATCACTCCTCTGGTCAGTTCACACTATAATTTCGCCTGTGGGTCTTTCTCTCCTCCTCACGTCAGCATGCTCACGTCTGGTTCACTCTTACCACACTTATGTCAGTCTGCTTCTATTTGGGTCGTTGAGATGTTCTTCCACGTCATTACAAATCACATCATCTTCATAACTTTAAGCTTGGTCTTAAGTCACTCAGATTTATATATTCATTTTCAGTTCTATATCTATATAGACGCCACTCAAGCTGTTACCTCAATGATATCCCTTTTGTTCACCTCGCCTCAGTCGCCCTCTAATCATATCATTTCCTTCCATTTTTCCCTTTTCCTTTCCGACAGCAGGTGATCATACCATTTCCAACTCCCAGGAGGAGATCTGGCTCAAGCACGTTCACTTTTGGGTCGCTTTAGAGACCCAGAGACGATGGTGGGTCTTGGTCTATAGCCGAGTGATCATTCATCAGGTCCCCCTATTATTGGTCCCTTCCTCTGTAACTATTGCTTCACAAGTGATGATCAGGCAACCTCTGTCAAAATCTATAATATGTTAATCATGCGTAAGAATGATTTATACGTGCCTGTGTAGAGCGGTAACGAGTACTATCGTAAATGACGTAGAAGTGAGGACATCCGATCACGTAAGAACCACATACATAGAGTGCATGTGGTCCAGGACTTGCCCTTAATATCTGTGGAATATGTTAAGGATAAGCTTACGGTTGATGGATGGAATTTGATGTTAAGGGTTCTTAATGACCCCGGCAACCATCCAGTCAACCTGTCACGTAAATAAGTCATCCGTTTTTCGGCCTCTTCAGTTATTCTTTAGTTAGTAGCCTCATAACTGATTGGCTTGGCTTTAGGTTCATTTATGAGGTTCTATCCACCCAATAGATGTGTAGGAGCCTGACCGCTGTACTGTGCTAGTACTAACCTTACAAAACAGTGTATTTAGCTATGGGGTCATGAATGAGAGGATATGATGCCATTGTCGTTATGAGTAAATGAATAAAATTCTGTAGTCTTTACGAGGAACGAAAGAATCAAATGCTTCTGGTTTCATGAATGAATGAAATACCATCGGTTTTATGAATTAACCTATGAAGTATCTTTCTTCCTTAATGGATAAATGAAATAATCTCGTACTCATGAATAAAAAATTTAGTTTCATCTTCATGAACGAATGAATAAACTGCCTCCGAATATATGAACAAATGAATGAAATGCACTCGTCTTCATGAAGGAGTGAAACTTTTCTTAGCTTCGAGTAAGTGAAGTACTCTCAACTTTATGAATGAATGATTGAAGTACTTTAAAATGCAAAAAGGAATGAATGAAATATTCTTAGCTTCAAGAATGAATGATTGATTGAATAAATGAATGAATGAAGTGCTCTCAGGCTCATGAATGAAACATTACTAGAAGGATTCTGATACAGCCGTTCGCCCTCATGAAGTCATGATGAAATCATGAATGGTGTTCATTCTGTACTTGAAATTATAGAATTGATAATCATGATAATTTGATGATAAGAAAAATGTTATTTATTTTAAGAACAAACGTTAATGTGGGGATGTATGTACACAAGACAGAAGGTATACATTCAAATCTTTGAAAGATCTGTCACGTGCAAGCAATTTCAATGATGAAAATAGTATCGCTAAAAAAAATGAGGCGGAATATAGATGTTTTTCCAGTCAGATGAGGAATGGCTGGGACCTGGGAGGGTATTGATACCCGAGTCAAGATGAGGACTGTACGACGTAGCTGACACAACTGAGAGATAATTGACCCCACAGATAGTTCCCAATGTCCGGTGACCTCTGACCCCCAACATCCGGCCATGATACAACAGATATATATACATACATATATATATATATATATATATATATATATATATATATATATATATATATATATATATATATATATATATATATATATATATATATATAGAGAGAGAGAGAGAGAGAGAGAGAGAGAGAGAGAGAGTAGGGGGCATAGATGTGTGAGAGTAAAAGTGAGAAGGAAGAGAGAGAAACTGTTCGAAGGACCAACTCTCCCACAAACACATGAAGGACCAGCGTTAGTGCTTGATAGAAATTACCTCAGCGTGTCCTTACTGACCAGCGGTGACCTCTGACCCGACTGCCGGTGCTTGCAGTCATCCCTGGTCAACTGTCTTCCGGTGATGGCGTCGCCTCTTTGTTATGTGGCGTTACCAGGCAGTTTGATCCCTTTTGTTACTTCCGGTGGTTTCAACAAATGCTGTATTCAATACTACCATTATTATTACTGAAGACAAACAGAAAAATGAGGAAACGCAATTCTATACATTCTGGAAGCATAAAACAGAAAGATGAAGAAATAAATTGGGACCAAAATATCATGAATGCAATACTATGAAAAAAAATCAATAAAAGATGTGCTAAAGTGTTAGAAAAGATTAAAGAATCTCTCTCTCTCTCTCTCTCTCTCTCTCTCTCTCTCTCTCTCTCTCTCTCTCTCTCTCTCTCTCTCTCTCTCTCTCTCTCTCTCTCTATGTCTCTCTCTCTCTCTCTCTCTCTCTCTCTCTCTCTCTCTCTCTCTGTATATGGAGCTGGGGCTGGAAATCCTCCCCTTTCGTTTTTAATTTTCTTAAACAAGTAATAGAGAAGGGGGCCAAGTGAGGATATTCCCTCAAAGTCTCAGTCCTCTGTTCTAAACGCTACCTTGCTAATGTGGGAAATGGCGAATAGTATAAAAAAAGAATGTATATATATATATATATATATATATATATATATATATATATATATATATATATATATATATATATATATATATATATATATATATATATACATATATGTATATATATGTATATACTGAATCCACAGAGAGGAAGAGAAGTGGGAGGCTCTTTGCGGCTGGTGATGGGGTTGGTGTGTTATTGCTCTAAGCATGATGATCACTCATGGGAGGATATCCTGCTTGCCTCTCTCTCTCTCTCTCTCTCTCTCTCTCTCTCTCTCTCTCTCTCTCTCTCTCTCTCTCTCTGAATTCTCTCTCTTCTCTCTATCTTTCCAACTGGGACAGATGTTCTTTTCTTTCTTTTCTATGGATGGGTCCCGTCGCTCACAAAAGACCTCGTTGAGTCCAAATGTACAAAGCTAAACATAAAGAGAAAACAAAAAAGAAGGAGAAAATAGAGAAAAAGAAAATAAGAAACAGATGATTTGTAAAACCTGCTTCGGAAAAGGATCTGATCATAGATGTTAAGGAAAGACATTAGAGGATAAAGAGCTTTATGGTGTATAGAAATGGCTTGATGAAGGCTTGGTGAGGTAGGGATCTATAGCATACCGGCGTAGAAGAAGTGTCAGGTGGCAGGCGTCAGGGAAGACATGATGAGGTAAAGAGGTCCAAAGCTTAACAACGTAGGTAAAGGAACCAATTTCACAACGGCCCATCCGAGAGTTGCCGACGGTCGTATGCAATGGCTTGCTAAGAACTATGTATTCTAAGGTCGAGGGGCACATTAACGACCAGTGTGCGAGAGCAGAAACCGGAATAATATCTATGGAAAAGAGATAGAGAACCAACAGTGTAGAGTAGTATAGTGGATAATGTATATACACGAACAGAGGGATTCGAACCCTGGGTAGGGTGTCTGGTTGCCTCGGCCACACTGAGATTAAAAGACACACACACTAGACTTGCTAAGTCGGACCGCTTTGGACTTGACATTATGAAGCGTGTGATGTGAGAGCTTTCCAAGACGTGAGACTAATCCTCCATACAAGGAGGGATCAATTCTTTGTGTAATCTGAGCAACTGTTCAGAAAGGAAGCTTGACGTCTTCTGAACAGGATTCCCAGCTAGAGACAGCAGTAGCTGTATGTGTCATGATGGGGTTTGTATGACAGATCAGATGTCACGGTGATACCACATTTGCTTATGGTGCGGAGTACTGGCATTACAGAGCCATCAAAGAAAATGTAAAAGCCTCAATGAGTTTTAAAAAAGAAAAGTAAGAAGAAACTGAGTTTTAGTGGCATTAAACTTAACCAAGTACATTAATATATCCTTTTCCAGGAAATTTGCCTCATAATTCCATGTTTTATCATCGCAGTTTTATTAGATTTTTTGCATTTTTTATTGCTTTATGATTTTATGACTTTATCTTTGGCAGATGCAGTAAAGTTGTTTTAATGACAGTAATGCACCTCTGCCTGCTACGGGTGCGGGAGGTGAACGATTTGGGGACCAGTGCTACAATGTGTTTGCATATGATTTTGTGGTTTTATCTGTGTGTGTGTGTGTGTGTGTGTGTGTGTGTGTGTGTGTGTGTGTGTGTGTGTGTGACTATATCAGTGCTCACATACCCACTTGTATCTGGGTCCTGCATGTGAGTGTCTACTCATATGCATTAAGATATTCGTATGTATATGTCTAGCAAGATACCATCTAAAATAGTAAAGAACACAATCACAATTAGATCTCTTGGATTATCTCTGTGCCTACGTGCACCTCTCTGTGTAATAGTCCTAACGATCATTTAGTTTACGGCACTCCAAAGAATAGCTTGGAGGCTATTGGAAAAAGAGTGAATCAGGTTTAAAACTGATATGAGATAAATAATGTTTTGAACCTGAAAGACTATCAAATATCTTGATGTTACTCGGAGATCCTTCGTTATTCTTCCAAGATAATATATATTCCTTCTAAACCACTCTACACTTTTAGATATATCTGAAAATAAGCCACTGGAGGGAGAAATGTATACAAAACCACGGGTCGGGTTCGAACCTTGGGTTTGAGGGTTCGGCCACTTCGGCTACACTCACATCAAAAATCTCACCAACAACCTTCATTTCTTCACCATGAACACAGATCTTACATTCTGCTCTCCCGTCCTTTTCAAAATTGTCCCTTTCTCGTTCTCATTCATTTCTAGCATCTTCTCTCATAAGTCATCCAGCCATCACCCAATCATGCCAACATAATTCCTCTCATAACCTAACAACAACGTTTCATTCACATGCACCTTCGGGAAATTCAATTCTGTTTCTCTATGGTCAAGTATCACGCTACAAACACTCGAAGTTATTTACAAATTATTTGTATTATCGCACCAATAAAGATCTTGCTGTGTACAGATGTGGAGAGAGACTAAGTAATTTGGCTTGGGAGTAATTCTTTCTCAAGGAGTCTCCTTCTGGACATTTCATAATTGATTTCACTGGAGACTTAGGCCAAAAGAGTATCAACAAGAGTGCTAAGGTAGTCAAGAAGACTTCAAGATGTACCTTGAAGATACTTCATATGTTTGTTACAGAAAGTTAGAAGAAGGTACCGTAAAAGTCCCTACACACATACACACATATAAACACGAGTATAATGAAAAATATGTAGATGGGAAAAAAAATGGAAGAGAAGAAAAGACAGATAAAAAGGAGCAAACGGCAGAGTTATAATCATGATAGGAAGGAAGAAGAGAACAAAGACGAGGAAGAGAGAAAAGAGAAGAAAAAAAGATAATAAAAATTAACAGAAATATTAAAGATTGCGAGAGGATGAAGAACTCGTTCACTTTAAGAATCTGCCATAATCTTCACCACCATCGTCATCCTGTCCTATGAGTTCGATGGCGGAACACCTGCTCGAACTTGCCTCCGCGTCTTCATGGAATTCTGAGACACACAGAAAACTCATTTGCATACACTGTGGGAACATATGTGGGAGTGGAACAAGATGACGGATGATTGAAGTGAGAGTTTCTATTCAAGCCAATTCCTTTGAGGATGTGATTGTCTGACACTATTAAAAGTACACGTTACTGTTTTCGGCTTTTATAGATTTTTTTGATAACATCAGCGTGTGTGTGTGTGTGTGTGTGTGTGTGTGTGTGGTATCACACAGCGTTCTAGCTTCATGTCAAAGAGACAATATACATGTATCAACTTACAGGAATATATACTTACAGGAATATGTACTTCCCTAATTGTGGGTATACTGCCAGGTGAAACAACAGTTAAAACACACACCCACACACACACATACACACACACACGCACACATCGTAGATCACAACTTATCAACAACCTATCATCTTTATTGATAATTCATCAAGATCGTAAAGAATTAGATAATAAAAATCACCACACAAGTCTGAGGGGAAGTAGCTGTTGTCTATGTTGCCAGGGGTTCGTGCACCAGTACTGGTGTTGGTAACAGTGCGAGGGCGGCAGCTGCTCGTGCTCTGTAGGGCAGTAATGTTCGCTGAATAAGCGACCCGCCAAACTACACCATTAACCCTACCGCCCGTTACGAAAACAAAGGGTTTTTACCCTATGCAAATGAGGAATGATTTATTGCATTTATTTCATTACGGATGCCAGGGTCTCTCTCTGTAGGGGGTAGGGGTAAGGGCAACTGTGGTGGTAGGGTGGATTGGGGGGAGCTGTGGTGTGGGGTGGCAGGGATGAGGGGGAGGGGGGGTCTTGTAGCAAATATATATGTGTTTTTTCTTTTTTTTTATGCGTGCGCGTGTGTGTTGTGTTGGCTTGTGTTGCAGCTGTCCTGTAGAGTGTTGCTTAAATTGATTTACTGATCAAAGTCCTCTGTCTTCATCTACATTATAATCCTGACATATCATCTTGAGGATTTACATTAATGTCTTTCAGAGAGTTTGACGTGGAAGAGACGAGATGTAAAGTTCTGTTTTGTCTTAAAGTTTAGTGATGATCCTTCCCCCCCCCCCGCCAACAGTGGTAGGGGGAAGGGGGGATTGGAGAAGGGGGTGGGCAGGGGGATCCTGGCCCTGTGGTAGGAAGAGAGGGGGGGGGACTGCAGTGTTACCACGGCTGTAAACACACACACACACACACACACACACACGACTGTTTTATGGGTTTATTGATCATTGCGGCAATAGAGGAACGTCTGCTGCCATAAACCTGATGTAAAACCGCGACTAAAACAACCAAGGATTGTATCACAGGCTTGTGTGTGTGTGTGTGTGTGTGTGTGTGTGTGTGTATCTTGTGGTTTGGTTAATAGCTAATTTATTTATCTTTTTCACCCGGTGGGAAGGATCGTAATGCTTTTAAGATCTGTTTGTTCTGTGAATGTTTGTGTAGATACCCGTGTGTTCATATATATATATATATATATATATATACATATATATATATATATATATATATATATATATATATATATATATATATATATAATACATACGAAGGGAGGTTGTGCCTAGGTTGGGTGGTACAGTAAGCAGCCTCCGCCTGCGTGTGTTTGGGTGTGTGTCAGTATGGCTGTCCAGCTTAATGCAAATCCAAGTGAACTGATTTATCACTTGACAGGCTCCCTCAACCCTTTCCCCCATCCGCTCTCCGCCTCCCAGTGTGTACACCGGCCACTTGATGTACACCTCATAGAAACGCACACGACACGAGCGAACCATGAGAAAATTTGTGTACAGGTATTGATATAGTATGTACACATATGATCTAGTTGTACACAAGGTCAAGTGAATAAGATATACATGAGTGTGACATTGAAAGGTATACACGGGTTATCCCATATATACATGTGTATACATATTGGTTATGAGTACGGATAAGATAAATGTGAACAATTTGGAGGTTCATCAAGGATTATTTTACCTACATATTTTGTTTTTTTCTTTTTTTCTGTCTGCCTATCTATCTACGTACCTCTGCTTCTCTCTGTATTAGCATTCTCTCTCTCTCTCTCTCTCTCTCTCTCTCTCTCTCTCTCTCTCTCTCTCTCTCTCTCTCTCTCTCTCTCTAGTGCTGGAAGGGTGTTAACCTCCCTGCTGGCAGAGCCAGGATCCCTCACCGTCTGAGCCCCGGGTCTTGTTAACACATTATATACTACACAATTATTAGCCATAACTTTTCTCCCGGTGACTCCTCCTTCTCGTGTGTCCATTGTAACTCCTGACTCAAGACAAACGAAGAAAACAGGATATCATCCATAAATATGAATGATAATGAGAAACCTCTGTATCATAAATAACTTCTGACGCTATGGGATAAATATGTATTCTTAATGATACAGATGATGAGCCGTATTGAAACCAAGTATTGTGATACACTGTGAAGTAACTTAGTCTTTGTGGTGTTACTTTCATAATGAGAATGAAGTGTCATTAAGCAGGAATGCATTCGTTCCTTACTAAAAGCAGAAGAAAGAAGAATATACAATCGTATCCTCAGTGGCAGCGTTGCTCACATGGTTGGACAAGAAAAGATTGGTAAAGATATCTTATCTCCGATAAGTAAAGGTTACATAAGATCATTTCATCTCTAGTAAGTACAGTGTTCATGAAGTGGTTTCAGCTCTGATGAGTATTGGTTTCAAGAGATGGTTTCATTCCTGCTAGATAATCACTTTTTTTTTTCAAGTTTCCTGTTTACCAAGTAGAAGCTTCATAGAAAAGATTCATCTTGACGTAAGTCAAGGTTTCAGTATATAGCGTCATCATTACTGAAAAGGATCCTAATGAGAGAGCTTCTCTTCTACCGAAAATAGACTTCTTATGATCGTTCTTTATTAACTATGAGGACACCTTTCCATGATAGTTTCGTTCAAGCATAATGAGGTTTTCTCACGATGGTTTCACCAGAGGTAATGTATGTTCCTGCCGTATGTCTTTTGGGTTAGTTTCCATATCAAACATATACCTGTCAACCGACCACTAAATTATACCACAAGGTCAGAGTTGGGGAACGTTAGCCATGAAGCAAAGCTTGTGTGTCGTTCAAGCACTCCTGTATTCTCTGTGGAAACACTTCTTATATGCTATAGAAACACGCATGTCATGTGCTCTGGAAAGCATTTCTATACACACACTTGTGTGTTGGCTTGCACACATTCGCACGTTGGGTTTTACATACATAGGCACGGTGTACAGCCGTTACCTAACGAGCCAGCGACGGAGGAACATGCTGAGGTAATCATGTAAAGTTCCCTGTCATAAGGATTATGCACAAGGCATCAAGGCCGCTCGGAGATCAGCTAACGCCCCACAGGACATGAAAGGTATCTGGAGAAGAAAGTTTGCAGACGTCGCAAACATTGTTCACCAGACGATGATGATGTGAGCTCGAGAACACTCAGGGGCCACCAGCACCAATCAGAAGCCATAGATACCATTCATAGTTACCGAATCCCATTAAGTCTTCGAGAGAAAGGTCAGCATAACGAAAAGGTCATATTACTACTTAGAAACCACACTTCAGCTCACGACACTTATACCATTCAGTTTTCTTTAGCGCCATTTTTACACTTAAACCACTTATCATAAGCCATCACGACCACACTAGATATCACCAGTGTCACGCATAGGTCATTAATACCACTCACAGTTCTCCGATACTAAGAAAACATCACTCACTAGTAACAAACAGTAGTACAGGTTCACCAGTACATCTCCTATAGCGTGTGAACCAAAGAGAAGTCTTTGAAAATAGGTAGAAGGTTGCCGATACAAATCAGAGAACGCTGAAAACCATTTAGGGAAAATAATGAGAGGTCGCTCGCATCACTGAGACTGGTACGACCAGGAAGAGAAGAACAGATGCGAAGCTCGGGCTACAGATGCCACGCTAGACAGCTGGACCGACATTTGTCATATTTAAATGAGTCGTGACAAGGCCAGAGGGCAGGACGACCGACGATAGGCCGCCCCGCTCGCCTGATGAGGCTTACTGGAGCATCATTCACATTCCTAGGGCATGATACGAGCACTAGGGGCATCATCATACAGTCTGAAGCATAATGTTGATATCTGAAGCATAAGATTGAACCATGGGGTACAAGATGCATGAGTGGATGTGGTGGCAACTTGTTAAACATGTTAGAAACGTTGACTGTGTGACAGGAACTTTTCCATCACCATCAAGAGACTCGAAGCATTATATGAACCAGTACTGTGAGGCGCTTTAGGCATAATTCGATTATCTCAATTATGGTATGAATCTTTAAGCACATTTTGAACTTCAGAGTTATCATTAATAAACCCTGAAGCATTAACTTTGGTATTGCAACACGTTATGGTGTTCAATGTTAGTTAGTGAAGCATGAAACTTTCTTAAGGCAAAATGCTGAGGTATTTCTACTGGGTGCCGGAGCATAACGAAGTATGATGAGGCTTCTTTGATTCCACTGTGAACTACAGCAGGATCGAACCAGCTGTTCAGAGCAATTTCTCAATGTAATACGTAATTTGTCTTGAACGTCTTGCACAAAACATACGAGTGTGTACAACAGTAATGACCAAGGAGTGAGATGTAACTCTACTGGTATGATTGATTATTTGAAGGTCGGTAGTTACGATGCCATCTGCGCTGGAACGCTCGCTAATTGCATTAGGAGCCAGCGGTTCAGTATGGGTGTGACGTCATGGAGAGAACGACTGTTAATGATTTTTTTTTCTCCTGGTGTTATATATCCACATGACAGCCAGGCTCCGTCACGCTGACGCGGGAGTGGGGGAGGCCCGGTACATACGTACTCTCTCATTATATATCATTTTTTCCTCTCTCTCTCTCTCTCTCTCTCTCTCTCTCTCTCTCTCTCTCTCTCTCTCTCTCTCTCTCTCTCTCTCTTATATACTATCATCTATTAGGTGAACTAGCTCTCCTCTAAAACCTGAGCATAATCGTAACATTCATAACATTCATAAAACTCAAAGAAGCGAGGTAGAGATATCGACGAGGCAAGGAAGAAGATAGTGGTGAATATATATATATATATATATATATATATATATATATATATATATATATATATATATATATATATATATATATATATATATATATAAATATATATGTATATATATATATATATATATGTGTGTGTGTGTGTGTGTGTGTGTGTGTGTGTGTGTGTGTGTGTGTGTGTGTGTGTGTGTGTGTGTATGCAGGGATCATGTACATGCACTGTGTGAGTGGCAAGCCATGTTATGGGTGTCATGTCTGTTCTTAGTTCTGTCGTCTTCACTCACGCGTCGTCTCAGCCGAACATCTAATTACCATTCAGGATGAGTCGAGAGGTTATCAACCATGATGGATCCTGTCTGTCTCTCTAGTTGATCCTTCTCAAACCAGCACATCTGTCGTTGTTTTGATAAAGGACCAGTGGGAGCAGTACTCGTGGAAAAGGAACATGTTACCTCGTCCTCTCCGTTCTGACGATTATCTCTTATTTCCTTTTTATGAAAAGAATCAAGTGTTACATTTCCTTATCAGTGGCCAGAGGTCCTGCTCTCACTGTGGAGACTCATGCTCATATATTGACTTTAGTGGGAAATGATCGGCAGACAATGACTGGCCTGTGGACGTCTGAAACTGGTTTGTTGGGAACATGAGGTCACTGAGGATGTGTTGTGGGTTGACTTCCTCACAGATTGCATCAGAATGACTGCTGAACATCTCTGGTTAGGCAAGAGTGTCTCGTTTGCCTCCAGATTTTTCACAATCAGTTATCTATGACATTTTTTCTTACGTTTTTTAAAGGGTTCTGTCTCTACTGCTTTAAGTCACGAAGAAGCCGCATGATCACTGGGAAACAGACGGAGAGAGAGAGAGAGAGAGAGAGAGAGAGAGAGAGAGAGAGAGAGAGAGAGAGAGAGAGAGAGAGAGAGAGAGAGAGAGAGAGAGAGAGAGAGAGAGAGAGAGATATCCAGGCTCAGCCAATCTACTCCACTTGAGGAGTATTAAGGATGTCCGAGACTCATCATGCACGAGGTAAGAGCCGTGTTGACATGATAATGAAACCCAATAACAAGGCGGGTCTCCTTCCATCACAAGGCTGGTTACCTGCTCAGCTGCTGTGCCTCGGCAACCCTCGACACTTTAAGCGATTTGAATGCAGGATTCGTACCATTATCAAGGTACTCATTGTCCTTCTGTTGTCTGGCTGTGGACCGCTCCATAAATACCAATAGATGGTGTCATTCCATTTGACAGTCGTACATTTGATTAAGGAAGAGACTTCTATGGTTGGATATAGTAATGATAAGACCACACCAGAAATACTAGAGTCTAATGTTCATTATAGATTTACTTGTTTATAATGCACAATCCGTTTTCCGTATGCCAGGGATACAGAGAGTCTTGTCCAAATTTTTTGGGCGACCTAGTTTCCCTCAACTAAAAAGAGATTTGAACACAAGGGCGAGCCTGGGACGCTCCCAAGTGTCCCATTAACTATGTACCTTTCATGACGCAAATTGAATGTTGACCAAGACCACAGAAATATTTCATCTATGTCTGTCACTAAGAATTTCCTTCTGAACTATCTATCGTCTATATGCTATCAGACTATCACTTCTATACGAACTCTTCAGGAAAATCAGATCCCCGACCAAGGCAACGAATCAGCTCTGTCGAGTCCACGAGATTCTGAAGGCGAGCACTTCAGGTAGGGGGTTTCAGGAGGAGGATGGGGAGTAGGGGAAGGTGCTTAGCATTGTTAACAATCATTACCAGGTTATATGTTAATAAGGCTGGCACACTCTGTGGTAGTAGATGCAACGTGCGAAAAGATTCATGGCGAAATTGTCAAAGATTTTGCACGTGAAGTAAAGATGTATATACAGCAAGTTATATAAGGTTCACTGAAGGGTGAAAAGTGAGGGACTGTATTGATTAGATGAAGAATAGATACAGATTAATTCGAGATTATGTTATGTAGGTTTAGATAAAACGAATGAGGTTAAAAAGTAAATTTAATCTCACTTTTAGGTTAAATTGATTTGATAATGATAGGTTGGGTCAATATGCACATCATCAGAGAAATCTGGGGATAAGACTGTATTAAGTATAACTGTCTACTATTCCTACATTCCCTGGATATAAACCGAACCAAAACAAAATCAGGTCAACAGAATACTAAGGTACAATTACCAGAGTGTCATTCGATAGCTTTACTATCTGTATCATAAACAAAGATTATGTCTTCATGACACTATTACTGTCTTCCATTAGATATTTCCCTTCATGTACCAACAGGTCTTCTTATGAACATCAAGTAGAAATGAATAAATATAATTAATATGCATTAAGGGCATTTATAGACATGAAGATCCTGTTTACCTACCCAGGCACTAGGATTAAAGATGTACACACCAGTTCACAGTGGAAGTAATGTGAACATGCTGACCCTGTTCAACGTGTCAGTGAACACGGTTCCGTCCACCATGAGAGGTATGCTCAGAAGTTGTAAATGATAAACTTTATAAATCCAAATACATAATGCTTTCTCTACTTATTCATCACCTAAAATGTGGATAATTTTTCCCACACGTGATAACAGGTGACAGGGGAATGATTGTAAACATTTCATCATGCTGATATAACATTCACTGCCCATCTCTCTCTCTCTCTCTCTCTCTCTCTCTCTCTCTCTCTCTCTCTCTCTCTCTCTGACGCATAACCTTGCCCTTGCGACATTGTCGTACGAGATGCGTCACTACCTCAAATTAAGAAAGCATCCAGAGGTAAATGTCAGCACAAGGTGTGACAACTGAGGCCTGTTGTACCAAACGTGAGCACTGCGATAACCTGAGAAGCTTTTCCAAGAGAGAGAGAGAGAGAGAGAGAGAGAGAGAGAGAGAGAGAGAGAGAGAGAGAGAGAGAGAGAGAGAGAGAGAGAGAGAGAGAATGTGTGTGTGTGTGTGTGTGTGTGTGTGTGTGTGTGTGTGTGTGGGTGTGTGTGACATTTAGAACACAGTCTCCGTTAGGATTAGTCAAGACAACCTGAGGCAAACAGTTCAACTTTACGTAATTTCCTATGACGTCAAGGCTGGTGAACATGGCACCTCTGGTACTTCTATTGCCTTGATGATGGTCGGTCCACAGGTCGTGCTGTACTGCTGCTTACCAGTTTGGATGTTCCCACTGCGTGAGTCTGCAGCCTCAATTTTGATGATATGTGAGACGGCCACTGCCACTTTGCACTGTAGCAGTACCTGTAGTAGGAGCTCTGTAGGTGTAGTACCTGTGGTGACACCACCTTCAGCAGTAGCACCTGCGGTGGCAGGAGTGCCTGTGGTAGCAGTGCCTATGCTAGCGGCTCCTTGCATCCGTCATAAGACACTACCGAATAAGTCAACCCTTCACGAAGCGTCACGGATCCTAATATCGATATACATTCTAACCCAGTCATGCCCCTTGCCCTTCGTCATGTCGGCCTCGGTCATCTTTGGTTACGGACACGGCGGAAACCGTAGGACCCTCGTTACGTTATCTACCAATCTCCTAATCCTGTTGGTGCCGTAGACGCTGCAATCTGAGAGGTCAGTCTGGTGCGGATATGACTAAGATTATCAGAGGAAACAGATGTGTATATCTCTTGAGGCTGGCTCCCTGCTACTCCAGTTGAGCTGCTGGTGTCTCTAAGTGATCGTCACTCTCATCCTCTCCCTCTTCTTTCGAGCTCTTCTATTCCTCCCAACAACTTCTGCAGTAGAGTACTCGTCTGCAGTTACTGTGAAGAGGGAGAGAGGATTCAACTCAGGTGCTCGAGCCTGATGGAATACGTTCCTTGGCGAAGCGCCTGCTGAGTGCAATCATTTGTTGTTGACTCGCACGACTTTCCTGAAGATCCACCAATGCTGACGTGACCTCCGGTAGCCTGACTCCTCCACACGCACACACACACGCTCTCGCTGTCTCGGGGCCTCACAGACCTGAAGCATGAGGCTTTTGCTGGCTGCGCTGTGTTCGGCGGCGCTCATGAGTATGGGCGCGGCCCAACACCCTGACGCAGACGCTGCAGGTAAATCATTATTAGAGTTTGTACACTGGTCCAGGGATGGGTATTGTATGACTCAACCCTCCCAACACGACGTACCTCACCCTAACAAGATCTCGTCAACATAATGCTCAGGGAACGTTTAAACGTCAAATACAACACTTGATGTCCAGGTGATTTTCACATTCGATGAAAGATAATCTGATCAAAGGTAACTCTAAGGATGTGACTTGTCGTGTGCGCAGTAGTATATACCTTGTAACTGTTGTGGTGGGTTTTGTGTTGGTCATACCGGGATCCAGCTGGAAGCACGTATTAGCCAATATGTACATAGTGTCTTATGAGACTATAATAATAGTGCATTACTCGGACATAAAGCCACTTTTGATCACCATAGAGACTGAAGAAACATTTTCTACATCAAAGATACAAACTGACCTGAGGAGAAAATGTTGTTGGGCTCTGTTCAGTCTCAAGTACCTATGATACAATCATTACTGTGAACCATGGACGAATATAACAAGGTGATCACTGACCTGACCAGTCATAGTAGCTACCGACGTGACTTACAGCAGACAGGTCAGGTCAATCAGGGTTAAAAGGGTTACCTAAGATCACCTCACTCAGTTCTTCCTGTTCTAGGTACGTATATAAATCATCCGAGATTCTAAATGAACGCTACTTTGAAAACGTCATTTACAAAAATTTCACAAATTTCTCTTCTGAAAAGTTATTTTGGTTTACACACACACACACACACACACACACACACACACACATATATATATATATATATATATATATATATATATATATATATATATATATATATATATATATATATATATATATATATATATATCCTGATGTGTGCGTGTGTGTATGTGTGTGTGTGAGGAGGGTGTCATGGCTGTGGTAGAGTAGAGGAAGCCAGTATCGCGGTGAACGTCAGCTGGAGGGCCCACCTCCGCCACGCCACTGTCAACACACACACATCCGTTGCCTCACACCGACGCTCTGACTCACCACACTAGACCTCCGCCTGCCTGACCCACGCATTGTTATCACTTGGACGCGTTTGAGTAATTCTCTATAGAGTAACGTGCTTACCAGACCAGATTATCAGTAAAGGCATAAACCGTGAAGAGAATATGAATATGTACATGTGTATATATGTATGGGTCTATGTATGTGAATGTATGTATATGTATATATGTTAATACTTATATATGTACGTATATGGGGTGTATAGACGTTTATGTTTATATGAGTGTAAATGAGTGGATGGTCGTTTTTCGTCTGTTTCCTGGCGCTACCTCACTCATGCGGGAAACTGCGAGGTAGCGTTAAGAATGGAGGACTGAATCTTAGAGGGAATATCCTCACTGGGCCCCTTTCTCTGTTCCTTCTTTTGGAAAATTGAGAACGGGAGGGGAGGATTTCCAGCTCCCAGCTCCCTCTCCTTTACACTGAGCCATTCCGGTTATCTGTCGTACAGACTCCCAGATGTCCTGCCTTTGTTATCTTCAGTGCTTCTGAACCCACTGAGGTACGTCATATCAGATTAATGTTGTTCACACAGGATGAGATTTTAGTGATAACATTGTTTGTCATGTCGGTCTGATATGCAAGGTCTCACGCAGCTGGATCCTGCCTCAGCTTACTCTCAGTCGTTCTTTGTGAAGTTCTATAGAATTTCTGAATGAGTAAAGTTACTCAAGAAGTATAAGTAAAGTTACTGATCTGTTGATAAGGTTATACGTCATGAAGAGAGAATCTTGTGAGGTTAGTAGGTTGGTTTTTTTATCTTCCGTAAACGTAGGTAAACAATATACACAATGTGATCGCATCAAATACTTAAAATCAGGTCGACAATATCGGTATTACCAGATGATTTGGATCAGTATCGGGCAAATATATGATGGGATGAACGAATGGGATACAGTCTTTACTGGCTACTTTGACGTTATTTTCTTCATTTCCTCCAGATTGTGTCGTGTTCGACGAGAGCAGTGACGCCGATAGCAGCGACAATTTACACGTCAAGGAATTCGAGCGTCGGGTGTCGATGGGCGTGTTACCACAAACCAACATGATGGCTGGCAAGCTGCTCCTCACCTCCTCCGACACTCGCCACAACTGTAGTATCCAGTTCCTTGCCGAGGTCATCGTCGCCAGCTGCACCGACGGCGACTCCGTCATCAGGAACTCTGGGACCCACAAATGGCCGTTCATCTTCTCTCAGGGGGACATGACCGAGCTGTGGCTTCAAGTAGGAGACGATGAGGTCGAGGACGACCCCCAGATCACCCCGTCTACGGATCTGTTGCTGGTGGGGCGTCGTGGGAAGCACCGGGGACATCTGCTATTCCCCTCCAGCGGTCTACAGCCTCCAGTCCGCCTACGGTGGAAGGCGCTGCAGAATATGAAATATTACTTCAACTGCATCACGGGTAAGTTGCCGGATTCATGGATTCAAAAGAAACCAAAACTACTAAAATGTATCATGAAGAAAATACAATAGCCAATCTAGAAATAGAAATCAATATGATACAAAATGTATATACAATGGAATGACAAGAAAGTAATAAGGTGTTTACGTAGCATTCATGAAAAGTGTATTACTCAGACTATAAACTTTATGAAAAAAACTCAAAATGAAGTGAATGCTCGTAAACCTTCCACTAGATCTATCTGATAATTAACGAGAAATGTTGACAAAAGTCATAACCAACGTTTGATTACATGAGCCTTGGACAATACTCAGATAAACATCAAATTTCTGTTTCCGTCTGCATCATTTTGCTCCAAAATACCTATTTTAGATTTAGATAGATTTCCACTCTACTGAGACTTTGTGATGAGCGTTGTGTGCACCCATGATACAAATCTGATATATCTACAATGATGTAGACAATAGAGTAACGAATGAGTCGTGGTGTTTACTGCCAGCAGCACTTCTTCCGAAGCACCTTTTCCTTACCAAATCTTTGGTTTTCCTGTAACTGAGTGATCCTCTCTCTGATTTCTTCGTCTGTTAATCTCATAAAGTATGAGTCAAACAAATATATCTAAAAGAAAAAAAGAGATTCTTTGTTTTAGTTTTGTTTCGTTAGTTTGATATTTTTTCTCACTACGTTCAAGGATGTTTGTTTACGAGGGCAGGGAAGACGCAGCCTGGCGAACACTCAGTTTTCCTCCGTCAGGATAAGAGCTTTCTTCAGCTAACCTTGACCTACAAGTCGAGCGTCCGAGGTCAGCATGTTGTCAACGTGACCTCGGATGACCTCGGCCCTGCACGGGACTTGAAGAACGTCACTCTGGTTTGGAATGATCACGCTGGGACAGTTGGGGTCAGTTGTTTGTTCTTGGTTTTCCTGTCTTACTTGATTGTAGAATTTGATATAATCTGGTGCGTATGTTTGTGAATTACTTCGTCTGTTGATGAAGGTGACTATACCATTGCTATCTCACCACTTGATGTAGAGTATAGAGCAACATACCTTCAGAGTCTCCCACATCTACACTGTTCTTTAAGCTACATGTACCTCAATCCACCTGTAGACTACAGATATCATTGTGTCTCACTGTATCTCTACTTTCCTGTATACTACAAAGGTCTCTGTAGCTTTCTGTGGCTTCACCATCTACAGACAGTCATATCCTGGTACACATATCTACATACATCTTATCATAAAAGCACAATATGTATATCATGTTATGGCCTCTACTTGTTCTTTCCTTGCATCTATCGAAAAACTGTTCTACCTTCCTGCAGGTGCTTGTGGACGGGGCGCCTGTTGCAAACCTTTCCAGGTACTCAGCGCTCAACGAGGCTGGGAAAGTGGAGGCAGAGGTAACAGAAGGACTCGGCTTCGTATCCACCTGTGACCTTCGGTATCAGAGAGTGGCAGGACCTCCTTGTGCCGGTAAGAGCTAAGGTCTTTGGTACTGATGTTGATCCTCATGTGCAGTAATGGCGTGGTGTTAGGTCCTACATTATCTTTCTCTCACTTTTTTCTTATTCATTTCATCTTTGTCCTGATTCTTGGTCTTATTCTCCTTTGCTTAACTGTCTGTTTCCGTCAGTTTTTCTGCTTTCTTGTCTTTTTTCTCATACTTCCCTTGTCCTTTCACTTTTACCTCTCTCTCTCTCTCTCTCTCTCTCTCTCTCTCTCTCTCTCTCTCTCTCTCTCTCTCTCTTGAAGGGGCCAAAAGACCAACTGTTGTGTCCTGTCACTCATATGTTCATACCTCGCCTGCAGGAGGAGATCGAGGCCGGCCTTACGATGACCTGAATGCTACTTCGTCGTTGGCTGTGGCTGATGATTCAGGTGAGAGGAGACGATCCAATACTTACTTTGATTACGTTCCACATATGCCATTATTGCACGGTTAATCGGGCGTTTCCAAATACCATTTAACAGAGAATAAATCTACATTTATCATATACAGGAAGCACTTAAATTCCTATTGATTTCTGTTCACATTCAATGCAAGAGGGAAAATTTGGATGATAATGAACACAACTCATGTAAATGTTCGAAACATTCTCTTATCACCATCAATTAAATGTTCAGAAGACTGAACCTACCTTTCTACACCGCAGTGTTGACGAGGACTTTACCACACAAGCTCTGTCTGTGTAGACAAACCTGATTAATCAGTACGGTTTAGGGTGTAAACTCTCTCTCTCTCTCTCTCTCTCTCTCTCTCTAACCCACTGTGACTCCCCGTAGACTCCTCGCTGGACGCCTCCGGCAGCAGCGATGCAATTCAGGTGATCTCGGCGCTGCTGGCTGTGACCCTGGTGTGTCTGGCCACCACCATAGTCTTCGCCCTCCTGTACTACCACACCAACAAGAAGCTACAGTGCCTCCAGAAGGCCACTGGGACCACCTCTAGCACCACCACCACCAGGAACTCTTCTGTCCGATCCAGCCATCGTCGCAAGGAACCTGTCCCTCTGCAAGATAACGAGGATAGCACTAGCCTATCAGAAGCTACCTTAGCCCTGTCAGAGACCGTGATGACGCCAGCCCCGACCCCTGGCTCACTCAGTGAGACAAGGTCACCCAAATTCGTCTCAACCAAAGATTTCATTGATCTTGATCTTAACTGAATCAAGGAGAGGCAGATGTTGTATGGCTATTTGCTCAATTTATCTCTTCGTGCCAAAACTCACTGCCAAACCTGATCTTGCTCTTCTAAGTGTATATTTCCTGACGAATTTGGAAAATAAAAAAAAGAAAAACTGCTAGAAACATAGTGTAAACATCAGACAACAAAAACAATTACTAGTCAATCACACTACATTATACTGTAGGGTAGAAATATCAAAATCGTCTGTGACTGGATTAGTCGGTGTTTAAGAAGCATAAATGTAACATTATTTTTAGTGATAATCTCTAATAGCCAACGCATATATTAGCAACATACGCTTTCCTTGAATACTTTTTCTGTAAAAGGACTTTCTTAAGATTGACTTACTGATCACATAAATGATGTAAAGTATAATTTTTGACGAATAGAAATTTATAGTTGATATACCTCTGTACAATAAACTGGCATCAGTTTTCCACACATTACTTTCCATTTATCTATCTATCAACTTATCTCTGTTATTTTGCTTTTCTTTTATTGTCAGTCTGAAATAATCCATAATGTTTACTGAGAAAGTCTTCATGCTATCAGAATTCTGTATTTCATTCTTTATGATTACTTTCCCTTGTACGTTGTGATGATTATTTCTTTTCTAAAGAAGAAAATATTCTTTTTTATGTATTCTATTACGTATGTGAATTATGTGTGAAACATAAAAGAAATGAAGCAAAAGATACTGGAATATTGTGTTTCATTTTCCACCGTCTGGTGTCGTGTGACAACTTTTCTGTGTAAACAAAGGTGTCACGTGACTGGGCCATCACCTGCTCACAGTTCTTTCGTCAGAACTCACACAACATATGCAGGTACTCAAGTAGGGATCTAAGTATTCAACTAGTTTTAGATATAATAGTTTTAAGATGGTAAGAACTACATGCATTACAAACCGTTCAAAACGAGTTCAAACCAGTGATACAAAACATAGTAAACTATTGTGATTTCTGGTTGTTTTGACCTAAGGAAGTATTGACGAAATGTGCTCGCGTGATGAGAAGCAATTCCAGTAATGTAACTCTATATGTTTTAACGATTATTATCTTGGAAAATATCTGCGTATGTATCACTAAGTATGTATCTTGTTCCTTTTCTTTTCTACTTTCCGTCTAGTACCGGCAGGAGAAATTATAAGATAAACGAATAAACGGTATGATAAGGAAATGTGCAGGTATCCACCCGCCCAACCAAACACAGACGAGGTAATTGCCTTCAACCATTATTTTTAAAGTCCAGACTAGTTAGTTGTCCACCACTTATGGAAGAACGGACAGCTCTCGGTAAAGGCACACACACACACACACACACACACACACACACATATATATATATATATATATATATATATATATATATATATATATATATATATATATATGATCAAGTATATTCCTACGAGTCCATGGGGAAAATGAAACACGATAAGCTCCCAAGTGCACTTTCGTGTGATAATTACGAGAAAAATATAGCAGTCGGTTGATATACAACGAAGAGACGTAGCTAGGACGCCATTTGGTAAACATGTGATTGTCCACATTTAGTGAAGCTTATATATTAAGTGAAGTGCTCTTATTACTAGAACACTGGAGGAAGGTCACACTAGATGGAGTGCGAACCGCAGGTCAGCCAACCACACAGCGGTTGAGGTCGACATTGCGCGTCGACCATAAACACGTCATCTACGGATTTCATCATCTTAAATGAGAGAGAGAGAGAGAGAGAGAGAGAGAGAGAGAGAGAGAGAGAGAGAGAGAGAGAGAGAGAGAGAGAGAGAGAGAGAGAGGACCAATTAACACGCAAGCACATATAAAGTTAGCGTGAAATACATTAAGTCAAAGCCTGTGTCAATTTACTATTGCAGATATAATCACATTGCTCATATTTCTTTCTTCACGTACGAATTACTTTCAGCGGCTGTGCTGTCAGCGTGGAGACTGTCAGGATCGTCAGCTGATTATGCCGGGGAGACAGGAGTATCTGCTGACACATCCACGATGTTAACGATAATGGTGCTGACGGTCGTAATTGTAAAGAGGCATATACCCAGCGACTATTCTCCAGTAAAGATTTCGGCTCTAACTGTCCTTTGTATTTCAAGTATACGGTTTATTCTCTCTGCCGTAGGAGTGAAGGGATGAGTGTCTGTTGGTGGTGTGGGGGATAAAGGACGTCAGTTGGGTAGCGTAGCCGATGGGTCGAGCCCCTCTAGGGGGAGGGGAGGGGGACACTATAGATGCTTGTTATTACTGAGAAACTTTTTTAAACGCATAACACTTTAAAGGGATGAGTCGCTGATATATGACGTGGAGGGCGTCTGGTCCTGTTTCTCACTGTGGGTTTATGGGTGAGAGCGTGGGAGAGGAGAAGGTGGGAGAACATGGGAGAAGGGTTGAGCAAGGGAAAGTTAGGCTGAGTAGGAAAGTAGAGAGAGAGAGAGAGAGAGAGAGAGAGAGAGAGAGAGAGAGAGAGAGAGAGAGAGAGAGAGAGAGAGAGAGAGAGAGTGTTGGTAGGAAACAATGACCGACATACAAAGTACTTGAAAAAGACCATGGTAAGTTAGGGTGAGTTTTCCAGGTGACGATCTCACAGCTGAGGGTGTAGATGATAATGTATTAACTTTACTGTAAGAAAAAGATTTGCTCGAGAGCGATATGGAGGAACTAGTAATCAGGAGTGGTGTTGTTGGCAAAGGAGTTCAAGAGTGTAACCGTTGGCAAGAGTGCTGAAGAATCAGGTTTAGTGAGGGATTTAGGCAGCTAAGGTGTTGAAGATCTTTTGAGTAGGAGTTCTTCAGGAATTCAAATGTGTGAGGCTGCAGGGAGAGAAGTTCAAGAGACGGGTGTAAGCAGAACCTTTCAAGAACTGTGCTGTGACCAGAAAATTCAATAGGAAAGGTGTATGTTCAGAAGATGGTAAATATGAAGTTTGGCTACAATGATCCAGGATGTGGATGTGGCAAAGGAGAATTCTTGAGAGGAAGTGTGAATTAAGACGTAGGAAGAGTTCGGGTAAGAGTTCAAGCGTAGACGACGGGAGTCTAAAGGTGAAAAAAGAAATATTCAAAGAGTCCAAGTATTTGTGATGGCGACACAAACATTCGTATTTAAGGATGACATTTCAAGTAAAATTTGATGTCTTGTTAAGATTCTGAGAAGTTTTACTATGAAATGTTGTGTGTAGACATGACATGGCAGTAAATGACGTTTGAGAAAGGTCATTATAAAATCGCAAAAGCTATAGAAAAGAGTAAACGTGAAGCGAAGACTAAGTAACGGAGTGTGAGACGTGAAAGAGACAACATGCTTGCATGAAGAATAAGGCGTCAAGCACGAAAGACAGTCCAATAATTTGCATACGTCCGAGCGAGTCTGCCTTATAATTTTGAGCCATAACAGCGCCTTCACTCCAGCGTGATAATGATACCTGCAGACCCTCATGGCCAGGAGACAGGTGTATAATTATGCATGTAGATAATTAGGCAGGTGTATAATTACTTAAAAGAAATATATAACAGGCTACGAAAAATAAACAGCAGGAGGTACTAGATAAAGGAGACACGTGTATATTTAGAGGGAGAAAACGTTGGAGAATAAACACCTGAGCAGATGTTTATCATCATTAACAAGTGGAGAAAATTGCTTAGATCATCTTCAAACATTACTTAGAATTCAAAGACGCATAAGCGTAACACTGTAATATTATTTATCATAGATTAGAACCAAAGACAAGATAACAAACACAGAAACGTAGATCAGCGCCGGAGACAACACACGAATCATTATTATCTCATAGAAGAAGTTTTTCTGTTGCCTTAAGGTAATATATGAAAAGAAAGAAAGTCGACAATGCGACGTCTGTCATGTTAACACCGTAGACTTTTTCACACAACGAACATTTTCTCTTCAAGTTATGGTCTTACATATGATAATTGCTCATTATACCGCCAAATAATGATAATCATGATAATAATCTTAATGAATATAATAACAATGAGATTATCATTATTATTGATAATATCAAAAATATTGATAACAATGCTACTAATGATGATAATGATAATAATGATAAGTGATGATATTTCTGTCTCTTTTTCTCTTTCTCTCTCTCTCACACACACACACACACACACACACACACACACACACACACACACACACACACACACACACGGCTGCCTGGTTCACAGAGTCAACAGTAAATCTTTTGCCTAATTACTTCCTGATGTTGTCTAAAAGCTATATTTTTTCTTTCTCTTGCTTATCTATTTATTGTTTGTGCGTGTGTGTGTGTGTGTGTGTGTGTGTGTGTGTGTGTAAACAGAGGAACCTTCGCTACGTTCACAAGGGAAGTGTTGTCTTCCTGTATCAAGAAAAGCCAAAGTCAATTACCTTAAATCTTATCTGGAAAGATATGTCCGTCAAGGTTCCGGTGAGGTGATGGTTCCAGTGTGGCACCTACAAGTACAGGGTTACCAACGCTAGGGATATCATCATGATCATCTGCAACTTACATACGAACTTAAGCAAGAAATTATTTCTTATACCACAGAGGTCCTGGAGCATATTGCTTTCCACACTCTAACTATGGTTGGAAGAATTGTGTTAACGGGTTGTTGTGATGGAAGGGTTTGCATATTGCCTGGTGACTTTGATTTACGCCAGATCACGCCAATATCATGGCTGTCAGGTGAGTAGATGGAGGTAGCTGGCTATAAGTAGCCAGAGCCAGAAGAAAAGCTTGCACAACTGGTTTGGGAATTTCCCGCCGGTTTTTGTATATACATACATATATCTTTATTTTCTCTCTCTCTCTCTCTCTCTCTCTCTCTCTCTCTCTCTCTCTCTCTCTCTCTCTCTCTCTCTCTCTCTCTCTCTCTCTCTCTCTCTCTCTCTCTCTCTCTCTCTCTCTCTCTCTCTCTCTCTCTCTCTCTCTCGATGTGCCTGTGTGTGTGTAACTAACTATTTACTTATTCTCATTGTACAGGCAGGGAGTTTTACACTTTGGGGGCCCATCTCTTCGACATTCTCTACTATCCAGCTCCCTAACTTCTATACACTGTGTACATTTACCGTGTCTTCGTTCAGTTTGAGCCATTCCCCAACCACTCCTCTATTGTAGATACATTGCTTTACGTCTTTCCTAACATGTTTCTTTCTTAATATCGTGTATTGGTCTGTGGTTACTCTATCTCTACATCTCTCAAAGAACTGTTCACTGTCTGCTTCATAAAACTGGTTTAAACACCTAAAGGTTGTGATCAGGTAACTCATGTGTCGTGCATGATAGGCAAATGAAAGACCTGTAACTTTTGCCTGTAACTCAATGCACGTCTTCACTTACCTGTGTGAGCTTATGTTCGCGATGATGGTGAACCTTATCATCTTACTTTCCTACTTTGATGAATTAGCCTCACAGTTTAAGGTGCAGATGACGATCAATATTTTTTTTTCTTCCTTCGTTGTGATCTTCATCATACAGGCATTTCATAATTCATATGAAGGTGTAACCTGTTCTCAGATGAGAAATATTTCTTTAGTACGTACACCAGTGATTACATTATCATAACTTTATATCTGTAGTTTGGTAAGAATGTCACATCATTATTACATCGCTTCAGCATTTTGAATTAGGATGGTGGACTTACATTTTCACTAAATAATCTTGACATGGTTTATCAGGTGCAAACTCTGTTTATCTCCGGGGAACATCATTGGTTCACATATATCTAGACAAAAAGAGAAACTAAGGAGAATCATCTGTACCACAAAGGAAATCCTTTTCTAATCATACTTTTATCACAAAAGATATCCCAATACTGTAGACTTATCGACCTGTTAATCTTCATATTTCAGACTCCCAGACTATGGAAGGGACCCACTAATATTCTTTTTATCTCCCCATCGCAACTCCAGGTATGAAACAGGTGTAACAACACGAGACATTCCTTCCATAATTGAATACTACCCTGAGAAAAACAACATCACATCGGCATGGCTGGAATAGCACTGATGATGAGAATCCGTCAACCTCATCTAGAACTATCATAAAAGCTTACATGCCTAACCGTAACCTTTCCATTTTGATGTCCAGTGTCAGAGGCTACGACGCAGTATTTGTCAGCCAGGAATGCAAGGGAAACTTGAAATTACACGTTTGTCCATGAAATATGCGTAGCTGGGTCATTACATCATACAAACATGTAAATCACGCATTTTTTTGCGTATGGAACTTGTGGAAAAGGTACTGTCTGAGTGAGGCAAGGGGTCGGAGGGTTGGTAATCTTACATATGAGAGGGAGTTGACCGTGTGATACCGTGGTCATTGCATTGATCATGCTAATGGCGCTTTACATCTTCGTTAAGCATCCTCACTTACCTGTTGTTTGTGAGGCTAATTTCTCCCCAAACCAGCTATCATCTTTCCTTAGGACTCCGGGCTGGGGTTCAACTGAATGGTGGAACTTCCTTCCGTTTACCTTTTGCGATCTCCTAAGGGATTATCTGTCCAAATACAAGCAGATTAATTGAAATTTCGAGGGCTGGCAACCAGCAGAATCGTTTCGCTACGGGTTAACGAGGTGGCGGGTAAGCAACAGGGTAGGGGACGTTTGTCACTGACCCCAAATTACCTACAATCATGGGATGATGAACATGAGTGGTAACCAGGTTCTTTCGGAACAGTTAATGACACACATAACGAGATGAATGTTCCCCTGGCTGCAACTCAGTACTTTTAAAACACCAAGCATTTCCCACTTGTTCTGGCGCTCTTCATGGAGGTTTTCCAAGCTGTCCCAGGCATGGAAGTGTATGACTGGGATAGATCTTCGAGGGGACGTAACCAAATTGGATCGCAGAAGAATGTAGGAGGAGCAGTTGTACGGGGTGTCTGATAACTCTAATTATAGGAGAAGAATGAAAAACTTTTTCGGTAGTATGACGACACGGCTTATTAATGTTATGTTATCCTGAAGAAGATATATGACAACTTATAATTTCCTTTGGATAAGTATCGGATTTAACTGTTATGCCGAAGACCGGATTAATTCTTCGGGTCAACAATGTATCACTTGTTATTCTTTAGGTTCAGTGATATGTGATACATAGTTCTTTAGTCAACAATGGTAAGACCGGAAAACATTATTAAAGAAAGTTGTTTCAATGATATACGGTCTGTTATACTATGCTGTTCGTAGATTTACTACATTTCAAGCAAATGTACACACACACACACACACACACACACACACACACACACACACACACACACACACACACACACACACACACACACACATCATCTCCAATAAACCGTTATCAATTCATTTATTCATCCATCATCTATGTCTAAAATACATGATCACAGTTACTGTACATTCCACTGATAAATATCTAAGGTGATTCTAAGCATCTGTTCTTTGATGTAAAGAGAAAGTCGCCATTTCTTACGTAGTCTCATATAATACTAGAAAACCCGTCCCTCCCACTCCACCTGGGCCTACGTTCATTAGACAACCCGTCCCTTCCACTTCCTGACCTACCCCCACTGAGGAGCTCTTCCCTCTCAATGTACCTAGACCCACTAGAGAACCCATCTCTCCCACTCCACCTGGGCCCACGTTCACTAGGTAACACGTCTCTCACTCCCTGAGACCTAAGTCGCACTGAAGAATCCGTCCCTTCCACTCCAGTAGACCTAAGTCCACTAGAATTAACCTGTTGTAAATCTTTCTGTTTCCCTGACATTATTGTCAAGATATAACTTTCACAGAAAAGGAAGCTGACGAGAATCAATTTATTTCTTCCCACTGGTAATTACTGAGTAAACCATAGAGGCGATTAGTTATTAGGTAGGTAGACCAGTGAAGGAGCATGTGGGTAACTGGATGTTTGGTTCATGTGTGAGGGAGGAAAGGGATTTGATGGAGGGGAGACATAGAAATGGAACAGGGAGTCAGAGATATAGAAAGTAGTTAGGAAAAGAAAGAGGAAATGAAGGAAAATTAGTATACATATATATATATATATATATATATATATATATATATATATATATATATATATATATATATATATATATATATATATATATACACTAATTTTTTGTACGAGTCCTTGGATGGACTATGAAATACTAAATACTTCAATTTAGCATTAATATCCGTCTTGACACATGGCGTGCTCATCCCACAGATTTCTCTCTCTCTCTCTCTCTCTCTCTCTCTCTCTCTCTCTCTCTCTCTCTCTCTCTCTCTCTCTCTCTCTCTCTCTCTCTCTCTCTCTCTCTCTCTCTCTCTCTCTCTCTCGTACATATATGTACGCACACGTACATATATGTACGCTCAAAACAGGTACCCAAACATCCATATAAAGTACTGTATTATTGACTCACGTTACCCAGCTTGCTATCATGGTACCCTCCATGCCATCATGGTACCATCCATGCCTTAATTTTCAGCCTTACGAACCACCATCCCACACAGTATCTTCTAACATCAAGTCAGTCACTCTCAGTGCTACTTGTGTGTGCCTATAGTTCATGACAAGGCTCATAGTCTTAATTATTTTACTTATCAGTATCTCAAAAAATCATCAAACTGTATCAGATTCATTTCAAGAAAGCAAATCTTAGAAAATACAATGGAATACAATATATTGAGGATGATGTGGAAGTTAAAGGCGTAGCAGTGATGTATAAAGGTAGGAACACAATAGATAATATTGGACGTGGACTAAAGTGATATCATATTGAGTGGTCAATGTCATGACGTAAATAAAGGTGAAACAAAAAGCCAAATTTAGGCACACAAGAATCCATGGTAGAACCTCATTTTAGAAAAGAGAAAATCATATATAACTGTATGTCTTATGAGTTTTACTATCAGAAAAATTATACCATTTGAAATCTTCGATGCATGTTTAACATATCAAAAAACACTGCATAATAATATACTTACATAAGAATATGATTCTCAGCTCATCATTCTTCTCCTTCGAATAAACTTTAGAAAATATCAGACGTGAAGCGGGATTTTGAGGAACTTTTTAAGTGGGAAGTAGATTGATCACTTGTAACAAAGTGTGTAAACACCGTAGAGTTTGTATACCAGGTCTTCAAATCCGTGTTTACTGTGTGAGAGATTTGTGGTTTGTGTGTGTGTGTGTGTGTGTGTGTGTGTGTGTATGTGTGTGTGTGTGTGTGTGTGTGTGTGTGTGTGTGTGTGTGTGTGTGTGTGTGTGTGTGTGTGTGTGTGTGTGTTACAGGGATAGAGCTATACACTCGTGCTGGTCCGACTCTTCACCTTATCCATATATGTGTGTTTCATGCCACTGTATACACTCACCGACTTACATTGGGTATCTTTGCACTGACCAACCACAAAGGAAGCAATGTGCTGGGTGTGAACCGGCTACCTTGTCCCTACCTGAGTCCAGGCTAGTGATTGGTTCTCGTGGACACACACACACACACACACACACACACACACACACACACACTACATACACAGGTATGCATAGAAAGAAATACTCTGGTTAAATTGAGCAAAGACCTCAAATGAGAGATTTGCTTTCATGGTGGAGGAAAGTTACAGTAATATACTTCATGGTCATCTGCTGGGTCCAGTAATACTTGTAGTTCATCAGATATAACAACCGGGAAGACTGGAACACCATCCTAATCATTCTACAAATAATTCCAAGTTGATGAATAGGCTAACTTATCTTGAGGGATGGAATGCTATATAATGAGACATTCATAAGTCGAAGGAATATATGGCTGGACAGATTATTAGGTTTGATCTTAATGAACATAAAAGAATGAAAATAGGAAGAAGTTTCCTTACTATTTTAGAAGACATAAACCTCAGAAATCAATTTTTGAAGGAGAATTAGGGACTGAGATAATGCCTGACGTCACTGGAAAAGAATTATAGGAATCGTTGTGTGAGATGTCGAATACATTATGCCATGGAACGCCGCGATAGCCTTTCAAAACATGGACAAAGAGATGTTCAGGAAGATTTCCACGATTTATGTTCCACCTACATCAGGCTACGCACTACGATTATGGTATACTCATTTGAAAAGACATAGAGATAGATTAGAAAATGTACAGCGTGATCTCTTGCGAGATAAGTTCGTGGAGAGACAGAGGCAAGAAAGGCATGGAAGTAACTCTGACTCACAATACCTGAGAGAAGAGGGGTTGTGGGGATGTGGAAAAATGACTTTATGGTTCACGAAAATGGAATTCTGTATCATCGTAAACCTGTTCCTGGACACCTGACGGTGACCAGAGGAGAACACAACGAGTTCCTACACAGTAAGATGTCAACGGAGAATGTTAGGAAGTCCCCACATAGCAGCAGGCTGGATGACACATTGAGCTACGCCAGGAGGCGTCACAACAAGTACACTCACTCCATATGCATACGAAGAGGGAATTACTCTCAGACACACTTAAACAGACAGATGTTAACTTATCACCTACCCGCTTATACACACACACACACACACACACACACACACACACACACACACACACACACACACACACGCACACATCTTATACAAAGATTCGTTTCGTGTAAATCACGATAGAGTGTTCGTCTTATTCAACACTACATTATAATCAACCTCCTCTTTTCATTTCGGGAACACGATTATAAATCCTGGACAACTGTAATTGCTGTAATATCTCAAGAAAATACTATGTAACGTTAATGGATCTGAAACCTTATAAAACGTCTTGTCCTGTAGCTTGAAAGTGATAGCAGGTCATTTTCAAAACTGGTTTGAGGGAATAAAATACTACATATGAGGTATACGTGATGGAATATACTGTGATATCATACACATTTCTTGTAGCACTGAAGATATATACTTGACAACCCTTCATTTCATTTGATTCATTTTCCATCGCTTAATGTACTGAGGGTCAGTATTAACATCAGTGTTAAGGAGAGTGATGATGATTGCTATTATGGGATTTAAAAAATGTAAATTAATTTTTACTTGTTACTGAATGAGGTATTTCGACGCTACTGTACATGCATAGACACACACACACACACACACACACACACACACACACACACACACACACACACACACACACACACACACACACACACACAACACATATCTATTCGTATGCCTATTTACGGATGCTTCAGGACCCCTTTTCTGTAAAGACGTGGGCTTATATTTAGATCCCGTTTCCCGTAGCTCCTGCACCTCCAGGGGAAATGATGGACGCCTTTGGAGTTAAGAGTTCTATGGCGAGACCACATTCCCAGAGATACAGCCTTGCTACACATATTCGTCCATGTGTTTATACATATGATACAAAGTATGTCAGGAATTTCCTGTGAAGTGAGTCAGAACCCAGACGATGCAGGGGCAGGTCAGTGCTTTACTGTGCAACTGGTCAAGATTTTACGGAGGTGGAAAATTTGAAGCTTGACAGTGAGGCAGTTAGGGCTCGATGGAAGGACTGGTTAAATCTTGGTAGTGGAACAGGTCAGAATATGATGTTAGAAAAGGTTGAAATACGATGTTGGAACAGGTTGGAATATGATGGTGGAACAGGTTGAAATACGATGTTGGAACAGGTTGAAATACGATGTTGGAACAGGTTGGAATATGATGGTGGAACAGGTTGGAATCTCATGGTGGAATAGTTATGAGTTTGGTGGTGGGAGAGAATAGGGACCAGACTGTGATGACCAGGTATGAGTCATGTATTACCCGTAAGCCAGTAGATAACCTTGGTGGGTATGGTGGGATATGAGGAGAGTGGGCACCTCGGGGTTGGAGGGTAGAGTAGAGGAGCATGTCAATAAGTCAGGGTTGGGTGGGTGGGGGAAACCTAATTACAGTACGTACTAGAAACAAGAGTGAATGACGACAGCATAACCCTGCCTCTTCCCCTACTGATTGCCATGCTCGTATGTGTTATGGTTGTTCATGGTTATCCATCACCTGATGCCAATTATCTCTCCAAGATCCCTGTCTGAGGAACACGCCTCTCTGTCTCGAGGGCAAGGGGTGGGAGGTGGTCATCTCAAGATAGAGCAGAACTTCTTGCTGTAGGACGGAGGAGATGAGGCCGAGGAGCAACTCTTAAATGGGTGTATTAGTGGCGCACTAGAGCAGGTATGACTGGATCTTCATGTATCGAAGTGGGTGAGACTCGGTGTGGTGGCCACGCTTCACTGCTCGTGATGGACAGACCCACGTAAGAGAAACCTAGAGAGGGAGGCAGCTCTGGGCTGGCAGCAATGCGACGTTAACCGCTGCGGCCTCTACCTGATGGTTCTGCCAAGCGTCATCATAAATCTGACTGTACGAGATCAGACACTTAAAACTGTGCTTGAAGGTGATTGTTGCCCCGCAAGTGATGCTCATTGAAGCAGGCGCGACATTTATGTGTTTATGTTGCGTTAGGATTAGTGACGGAGACCCCAGTTTGTGACGGAGATGCCAGTTTGTGACAGAGATGCCAGTTTTACCCGCAGATGCTTCGTCACGCAACAGGGGTGAGTGGTATGTTCGAACGCCACTTTTTGCAGAAGTCTGAGGTCAGAATACCCGATGGTTAACTTACTGCTCAACGATAAACTTTGTACCATACGTTAGGGGGAAGTGTATGGTATCAAAGCGTTACAATGGGATGCCTCTAAGTTACTGTCGCTATAAAGGTGGAGCTGACTACCTATTGCCGAAGATAACTTACCCCTTTTTATTCGGGTGTGGTTGGGAGGAACACAAGAACTGACTGCAACTTCAAAATATAGGTATCTGTGGGTGTCCATCACCCAACAGTCTCAGACCCTCGAGAATAGGCTACAGAACCCATTTACTGTAACAACGTTCACTAGGGAGCCCCTCATAGTGTCATTACTCTCAAACTATGCTCCTTCCTGGTGAAAGAATTATGAGATACAATGCTTCTTTTGCTTGAAATTCCAAAATATTGAGATAATGCAAATCAATTTGCCACTTTTCGCTTTAGGTTTATACAAAGGGCAGAGTAAATAGCTGGAGTATAGTGCTTATGACAACTTTGTAAACTAAGAAGATAATTAAGGAAAACTGGTGATGTAGGTAATGGAGAAAGCCAGGGGGTCAAAGGTCGTAGGTCAATACGGTGAGGAGGAAGTGAACAACGATTTCTAATTGAGTTCGCGGTTCAGGCGAGAATGTTGGGGTCTTCCTGGATGAGTAACGGTGATGGAGGAAGGTGCAAGACTGAGTCCGACGCGGTTGTTTTAAGATAATGAATGTGAAGCGATATGGATTCGTCTAAGGAAAAATATCTCCACAGAATTGTCCCCAAAACACCATAAGTGTATCCTTGAACACCCCTAATACACGGCAGAGATATCCCAAAAGACACATTCTTGCAACTACTATTATCTATTGCAATGTCAGTAAGGATCATAGGTTCTTACTGGTGAATAGTAGTGTTTCTCCTACTCCTGCTGTTACCATCATTACCATTGTGATTGAATTACTATGTAGTGTTTACAATACTCGCGCGCTCGCGAGCATGTGTGTGTGTGTGTGTATGTGTGTGTGTGTGTGTGTGTGTGTGTGTGTGTGTGTGTGTGTGTGTGTGTGCGATGGGGCCCCTACCTCTCGAATGATTTTTATATCGCCCTATCGACTGCTTGGATCATTAAAGCTGTCAGCTTCAATATGCAAACACCATTTGTAAAATGATGAAAACGTTCTTTGCGTATTCGGTAAAATTTTAAGATCATTAATGTATTCATTGCTACAACCTGCGTACATGTGTAATATCTCATTTATACAATATAGGAAGATATCTTTGCGTTCGCACAGACCCATTCCTTAAGCGTTCTTTATATACGCCGACATTTTGCCTGTAGGGGCAGCGCGTAGGGCTCACCACAGGAAATTTAGATCCAAGACCAAGCTTTTTTTGTGTGAGACACGTTGTCAAGTGTTATGAATTAATGCCAACAACCCATGTGTACGTGTAGCAAAGAGAAAAGACAGCAATATTGGCCAGGAAGGAAACCTGACAGCTAATGTAGAGTTGGCTGATTGCGCCACCGTTACTAACTCTCACTGTAATCACCTACCTGTAATTACCTCCCTCCCCGTAATGGTAGAGGGAGTGAGTTTTACGCTCTTGGGGCCTTATCTCTTGAAATGTTTGTATCATACAACTTTTTGAATTTCTGTAAGTTGTTTATTTTCACAGTCTCGTAACTTAGTTCATTGCATTCGTCGACCTCCTTTATACCATAAAGAAAACTTGTTTATATCTTACCTATTATTGCCTTATGTAATACAAAATTTCTGGCTCAGTTTCATCTTATGGACTCTAGTTGTTTTATCCTTGTATTATCCTTGTTTTATCCTTGTTCAGATCATCAGGGTGCCTTGGAAAGCCAGACTTTGTTATTAAGTCATGATATACTCTTTTCTCTTCCATAGCGTATCTGTGGGTGCGAGTATTTACATTTTATAAAGAATGGATGCGAATCTAAATATATTTTGCTGTTCTCGGGAAAATGTTATCACAGAATTGTGTTGAGAGTGCAATGGTGTTACTTAAGACCAGCTAATCTGCATGCTGAGCATAAAGTTTGAACGATGTTTTCTTTGATAAACCGTTGTGGCACTACACTTCCTGATGCATTAAGATAATGTCTTCTTCATGATTGATTGCTTGACTACTGCTACCACTGCTGCTACCGCTATCAGTGCTCATGTTACTACTACTACTGCTGCTGCTACTACTACTACTTCTACTACTAAAACTACTTCTAGTACTGCTACTACTACTTACACTACTACTACTATACTAATGCTACCACTACTATTACTATTACCACTATTCTATAATCATTATTACTACTACCACTACTACTACTACCGTTAATCTATTACTGCTACTACTACTACTACAACTACTACTACTACTACTAACACCTCGATTCCACTACTACTACTACAACTACTGAAACTACTTGCATTAATGCCATAACAACAATTATCACTGTTTATATCATCACCAATGACATTACTTTCTGATGCGACGGTGCAATCTATTGCCACTACGGTACTTAAGATCGTCGTAGTAATACTCGCAAGTGAAGAGTCATGAGCTCAGTATAATATTCTTGAATCTAACGCTAATGCTAAGCTATAAGTTGGACACTCATCTGAAACAGAAAGCAGAGACGATTAATCAAAGTGAATCTTTGATAGTAGGACTTCATCTGCACTTCAGAACAGTTTGTCTTTGGTTTTATTGATTCCTGTAAATTTACATGGCCACCAACTTCATTCTATTATTAGAGAAATATGATTTAGTAACTTTCTCATTAACGTTGTTACTCGTCGTGGGATACGATTACGCTCAGTGATGCCAGATAGTGCCATGCACGGTTTGAAAATCCAAATCAAGCCTCAAATTAATCATCTTACACTTGTCTCAGCTTTTATGATATGAATTCATGATTATACATGACCCCATTAATGCATCTGATTACGTGTCTGAGAGTTGATTAGTACAGTAAGATTTTCAAGATGGTTAGCATTCACAGAGGATGATAGTCACGTGATCTCCGTCTTATGTATTAAGAGACAACGATCGAATGGCCGCCTGGTGATTATGCATGTGTTAATGACATGGTGAAGAATCCAATTAAAGTTTCGGTAACGTTAATGAACGTATATATATATACATCTGAGGAAAGAATGAAAAGATGAGTTGGCTTTGAGCTAACTGCTTCCCCGGTCCGGGTTCCCAGAGATAGTGAACTTACTCCATGTTTTCTCTTTCTGCCCCCCCCCCCCCTCCACTTTATTTCTTTAACATTTATTTCTATTCAATCACATATCAATCCTATTAACTCACACACATACTTTCATATCCTCAGTGACGTCCTAAGTGGGATATTTATCAATTATTTCGGTCCTATATCTGCAATAGCCGGAGGAAAGATTGGTACTTACTGACGCGTTGAAATCACCAAATAAAAAAATACAATTTTTCCTTTAATGAATGTTTTCTGGCGATCTACCACGTTATCTGCGACGATTATATCATTAGGATATGCGTAAAAAGCTGGTGGATGTGAAGACATTGCTTTTTGATAAAAAGTGACACAGAGATACAACTAAAAATTCTTATCATATGAGGATCAATTATTTGAAGAATTGTCACGCATTCTTTAAATTTGGATTATCTAAATCAGATGCATTATTAGTGTGAATGGCTGTATCCTCTCTGTACTTCTATACATACATATATATATATATATATATATATATATATATATATATATATATATATATATATATATATATATATATATATATATATATATATGAGTGTGTATGTGTGTGTACGTCAGCAAACCAACATGACACCTAACATGAAAGCAAAATTGTCGACGAAAACGTTTCCTAATTAACACTAGGTGTTCAGATATAATTTTCTTGCCTTAATGAATTACACTACATATGTAAATGGCAGAAAGTAGACTATATTGTACAGAAATAAGAAAAAAATATTTAGAAATGATATGAGGCAAAGTTAGTTATAAATTTTTCTGTTGTAAGGTTAGCAGAGAAGAAATAAAGATCATTGGAATAGATAAAGGCGCAGCTAAAGAACACTTAAGAAAAGTTATAGAGAAACAATCTGATGAACTTCAGGTAAAAAAAAAAAAAATATGAAAAATTTGGAAATACAAGCAATTTTGCCACCGTAAGAGGTAAACCATGAAACAAAAGTGAAACACACACACACCCACACACACACACACACACACACCCACACACACACACACACACACACACACACACACACACACACACAGACTACAAAATTCTGGTGCTTGAAGAAGAATGTAATAAACCCCCGAAATAAGTATTAGAAACTCGTAGAAGAATTAAGCGATCAGCAAAAATACCAAGTTAAACATGCTAGAGGCAGGAAGAGGAACACTACAAAAGAAAAGACAGAAAGGTAAGCTCCCAGGCAGAGCAAACAACGAGAGAACCAACACCTTGAACACAATTTGCAAGCTGTGAAGCTGTTCCTTGCTTCCTTGCTTTGTTTGTCTGTTACGGAATTGGTGCTGACCTCACGGCTTTGTTCTGGTCTAGGAATGAAGTCCACCGCCTTAGTGGAAAGGTGGGTGAGTGGAAGGACAGTAGAAAGAAATACATATGGGCAACTGATAGTGGTTTGGGAATAGTAGATGTGCTATTCGCCACCGTAAAAAACGTAACAGTATGCATGGGTTAGAGAGAGAGAGAGAGAGAGAGAGAGAGAGAGAGAGAGAGAGAGAGAGAGAGAGAGAGAGAGAGAGAGAGAGAGAGAGAGAGAGAGAGAGAGAGAGAGAGAGAGAGAGAGAGAGAGAGAGAGAGAGAGAGAGAGAGAGAGAGAGAGAGAGAGAGAGAGAGAGAGAGAGAGAGCGTTTCATATTTTCATAATGAATATGGGTTGTGCCACTTGTGTCATATCCCTTCAATTTAAACATAAATGCATAAGTAGCTAAATATCATTATGAATAATTAACAAAAAGAAAAAAGGAAAGATATAAAAAAGATCAAAAACACCTAACTTATATATATATATATATATATATATATATATATATATATATATATATATATATATATATATATATATATATATATATATATATATATATATATATATATATATATATTCTTTTATAGTTTGTAGGTTTGATAAGCATAGTCATGAAGGTTAAATGTGCCCGATATAATCTAACACAGTGCAGGCTAAGGGTCACAGAGTCTCTAATGGAAAGTAATAAAACAATCTATCTATTTTTGGTCAACGTTTCATGGAGGCTGGAGCCATGCTATGTCGTTTGACAAGAAACGCGTCGTTAACAGGTCATAAAACTCTCTGATACATCAGGCCAAATCGTGACCTGCAAGGAATTTCATTAATCATGCTATACTTTTGAGCGATAGCTTGACTATAAGTTTCAAGAATCTTTTAAACTTGAAGAGGAAAAATGATCATCGGACGAGAAGTTTTTAGTATGTGAATACCGCTAAACCGATACAGACCAAGCATAGAAGACTACTATGGAAGGGAGTTATAGAGCGAAAATATATAAAAATTTTCATGTTGCTGAGGAAAAATATACACATACTATATTATAAATTTGTGGAGGATAACAATATAACCACACAACAGGTGATAAAAGTGGAAGACATTAAACTCTCGAGTCAAGAATATGCACCGTCTCTTGGCTGGCGTGTCAAGACGTTATCTCTGGTGGGTGTCTAGTCATCAGTGAACATAAACGTGCACTAGCAATTACCTGAAGCTGTTGGCAGGATTAATTGTTGATCATTAGTTTACAAGCGGCGAACTTCAACGGGCCACTCATCAAACGTGGAGTTGTACAGCCGTGGATGAGGGTAGAATGACATGCTTATGGGATAACACACACACACACACACACACACACACGCACACACACACACACACACACACACACACACACACACACGCACACACACACACACACACACACACACACATACACACACACACGCACACATACACACATACATATATATATATATATATATATATATATATATATATATATATATATATATATATATATATATATATATATATATATATATATATATATATATATATATATATATATATATATATATATATATATATATATATATATATATATTATATATATATATATATATATATTTATATATGTAGTTAGATAGAGATATGTAAATAAGGACGTAGTTGCCAAGGTAAACTGACAGAAAGTGAGATATGAGATTCAGGTTTTCAGACATATTCTAAAGTATGTATATTTACACTCGTCTAACCAAAGGTTCCTATGTGCAGTACAAAAAAACCATCACCAGTATTACACTTTGTATGCAACACACATAGGAAGTCATGAACAAAATAAGGAATCCATTAACCCACCCGATATTTATAAGAATTAAGAAAACTGAGAATTTGTAAAATGAATCTGTATCCAATAGATAAGGACGTATTTGTGTTTACGTATAGAGCAAGTGTCAGTGAAGACAAAAGGTGATTGGTGTGTTTACAGATATACAGGCTTAAAATGCACTTTCTATTCACCTAAAATAACTCTTCTTCCTTCGTAAAGGGCAGCCGATGGTATCCACCTCTGTTCGCGAAAGGATCAACAGTTGGAGAGGCTTGTTCTATGACGTCAGGAGTGGACAGGGAGGAGGCTGGAAGGACGATGGATGAGCGTCTCTGTTGATATAGTATACAATCATGGCGGTGGAACTTATATTTAAGGGCCATTACCAGCGGCAGGCCAGCCCACACCTACAGATAAACTGGCGAAGAATAAGATTTGAATAAAAATGTTCCACGGTGCGTGGACTTGGTTCTGGCCAGCGTTGTTGATCATGATGATTAACGCCCATCAGGCACCTTCAGGTGAGCAGCTTATTACCACAAGACAATTGAATATCATAAAAGGATGAAACACACACACACACACACACACACACACACACACACACACACACACACACACACACACACACACACACGCGTGTGACGGTCTTACATAAGTGTGATGCAGTAATCGGGTCATCTTATTACCCATGATGGCTTATTCATTGTGCCACATCTGACGCCTTTGCCATCAGAGTGTTTTCTTTTCTGTCTGGTTGCTGAAGAGCATCAGCCAATTTAGTGGTTAAGACTCCATAGGGAGTCACAATATAAAGACATGGCTCTCTATGTTAGACGTCATTATTATAGATCTGCAACCTTCAACGTGAGAGAGAAAAACAAATAAGTCATATGTCTTACTATGTCCTGAGTTGCTTACTACTGATTAAGGTAATCGTGACCCAGGAAACAAGTTTTGGAAAAGGAGAGGAAAACATGCCAGGCCCTCCAGCATGTCAGACCCTCCAGCTTTTAGATAGATTGTTGAATGTAAATGCATCTAATTCTGGTTCAGGAGGCCTCCTCCCTCCCATTACCCTTCCTTCAGCCAGTGAAAACCATTATTTATCAGGAGCAAATCTTACCGCCTGGTCGGATTTTCATGTTAGCATTCCTTATCGCCAGTAACTGTGGGCGTGGACGCAGTCTGGGCTTGTTTCGTTGGCTCTGGCGTGTACTGGCAGGTATGATCATCAGGCAAAATAATTCTGGTACACAATTTATACGAAATGAAAACTTACAAAGGATGCGAGTATATGTTAATACGTATATCTATCTCAGTCCAGTATGTCGTCTTCCACTAAGCAGCTTATGAACAAGAGTAGAATCTATAACACAGCCTGTAAGCTATTGTAGAATCTATCATACAGCCGGATAGCTAATGTACATTGTTTTAGGCGCATCTTCCATCCTTAAGCTGCTTATTACATGCTTACATTTCTCTCTGTCCATTACACCATTTACCCTGTTCTTGCACCCCACTCCCTGTCTCCATAATCCTCTCCTTCTTTTCTTGTTGCTCTTCGTAAACCCAATCATCTAATCAGCTTTTAAATTGAGACTTCTAATTTTACTTTTCAGACTGCTCTCTTTCTCAGAAATCCTCTTATGCACTCCTGAAGTAAATGTAGCTAAGAATTTGGTTGAATACTTAATGAATCCTACGGCCCACATTTGCAATATACCATTTTGTGCTCACCATGCGCATCATAACGCATTTACTCCCGATATACTTTATACTTAGAAAGGACTTTAGTGAGATACAAATAATATTCCATAAATGCAAAATATTCTGTCTGGTAGCGTTCACCCATCTGACACATCATCATCTAGGCTCACCATTACTCCACTGAACGTTCCTCAACTTTTGCACTTGCATCATCTTTTACCACAATAATTTAGATTATGACGTCACCTCTTCCCGCAGAACTTCTGATGGCACGCACTTCATTTTCTATCTACTTACCCGACACTGTATCCATTTTCAGTCTAACCCTTAATAACCTGGAAATTATCAACCTGAACTACTCCTTCCTTCACACAGTGTATCCACCCATCACTTTGCACTCTCAACCACAACTTCCTTCTCTCTGCCTCCACACCCAGCCCATCTGCCCCTGACCACACTCCACAGCTATCATCACCTCTTGCTTGTCATCCATTCCTTCTTTTTCACCTAAATATATATATAAACATAAATCAGTATTTTGTTATTATCATTATTATTATACTTGATCGCCGTTTCCCGGTTTAGGGAGGTGCCACCAGGAAACAGACGATGTACCTTTCACCCACATGCACATATATACACATATACGCACATTTTGTATACATTTGTATGGATCACTCAGACTCTGAAGAAATACCTTGTAGCTGAGACTTAAGATTCATAAGGCACTAAAAACGCGACTCTTAATTGTGGGTTATGGCTAATTGCTCCCACAGGTGAAGTCAGAGACTGTGTGGACTTAATCCACCATGTAAAAGCTTGTGGAGTAATGATGATGGAGCGATGGGTAGGTTTAGTTCCTTGAGGCATGGTAAGCTACCTGGAGGGTTTACGGGAGGACATACATCTTCGTTACCAGCTTCTACATGGTATGGTACCTTGGTCTTTCGCGAACGCGTTAGGATAGGATAGGTGGACGAAGATGGTGCTTGTGCCACACAAGTCGATAGGGAGAGGGCTGGAGGTTCTGGGTAGAGTGGCATCCTGTGATGACCTGACGCACAAAGAGGTTCCTAAGACTTATACCTGATTGCCTTTGCGTAGTTATCTTTCTTCAGTGTCTGGGATTCTTGGGATATCCCTGATGCTCTTGACAGCATCCTTGCAGTTATTGGGATATCCCTGATATTCGTGGGACATCCCTACAGTTCCTGCTAACTGAATATTCAAATTCTTTTTCATCCACCTGAAAGGAATATTCAAAAGTTCCCTAAAATTTCCATTGCTAGAACACACAAAAGTCGACATTTCTGTTACTGTCAAATGGGACACAAAGGTCTTCAGGAACTGCTTTAAAGATACTCGGGAATTGAAAGTGCTGGAGCGTGCGTAGTAATGTAGTAATAGCTTAGGAAATAACCACAAGCTTTACGAGAGAGCTAAGCTTTGAGCCCCACCTAAACCAGTTGGGCACCGAGCGGGCAGACTCGTAAATGACCAGTCACTAACAGGGAACTGGTTATTCAGTGCAGTCTGTGGTTATTTAGACCAGAGAGTTGGCGCCATACAAGATTCTTAACCATGAGAAGTGATGTGTTATACTCACACACACACACACACACACACACATATATATATATATATATATATTTTTTTTTTTTTTTTTTTTTTTTTTTTTTTTTTATACTTTGTCGCTGTCTCCCGCGTTTGCGAGGTAGCGCAAGGAAACAGACGAAAGAAATGGCCCAACCCCCCCCCCCACACACATGTACATACACACGTCCACACACGCAAATATTCATACCTACACAGCTTTCCATGGTTTACCCCAGACGCTTCACATGCCTTGATTCAATCCACTGACAGCACGTCAACCCCTGTATACCACATCGCTCCAATTCACTCTATTCCTTGCCCTCCTTTCACCCTCCTGCATGTTCAGGCCCCGATCACACAAAATCCTTTTCACTCCATCTTTCCACCTCCAATTTGGTCTCCCTCTTCTCCTCGTTCCCTCCACCTCCGACACATATATCCTCTTGGTCAATCTTTCCTCACTCATTCTCTCCATGTGCCCAAACCACTTCAAAACACCCTCTTCTGCTCTCTCAACCACGCTCTTTTTATTTCCACACATCTCTCTTACCCTTACGTTACTTACTCGATCAAACCACCTCACACCACACATTGTCCTCAAACATCTCATTTCCAGCACATCCATCCTCCTACGCACAACTCTATCCATAGCCCACGCCTCGCAACCATACAACATTGTTGGAACTACTATTCCTTCAAACATACCCATTTTTGCTTTCCGGGATAATGTTCTCGACTTCCACACATTTTTCAAGGCTCCCAAAATTTTCGCCCCCTCCCCCACCCTATGATCCACTTCCGCTTCCATGGTTCCATCCGCTGACAGATCCACTCCCAGATATCTAAAACACTTCACTTCCTCCAGCCTCTCACCATTCAAACTCACCTCCCAATTGACTTGACCCTCAACCCTACTGTACCTAATAACCTTGCTCTTATTGACATTTACTCTTAACTTTCTTCTTCCACACACTTTACCAAACTCCGTCACCAGCTTCTGCAGTTTCTCACATGAATCCGCCACCAGCGCTGTATCATCAGCGAACAACAACTGACTCACTTCCCAAGCTCTCTCATCCCCAACAGACTTCATACTTGCCCCTCTTTCCAAAACTCTTGCATTTACCTCCCTAACAACCCCATCCATAAACAAATTAAACAACCATGGAGACATCACACACCCCTGCCGCAAACCTACATTCACTGAGAACCAATCACTTTCCTCTCTTCCTACACGTACACATGCCTTACATCCTCGATAAAAACTTTTCACTGCTTCTAACAACTTTCCTCCCACACCATATATTCTTAATACCTTCCACAGAGCATCTCTATCAACTCTATCATATGCCTTCTCCAGATCCATAAATGCTACATACAAATCCATTTGCTTTTCTAAGTATTTCTCACATACATTCTTCAAAGCAAACACCTGATCCACACATCCTCTACCACTTCTGAAACCACACTGCTCTTCCCCAATCTGATGCTCTGTACATGCCTTCACCCTCTCAATCAATACCCTCCCATATAATTTACCAGGAATACTCAACAAACTTATACCTCTGTAATTTGAGCACTCACTCTTATCCCCTTTGCCTTTGTACAATGGCACTATGCAAGCATTCCGCCAATCCTCAGGCACCTCACCATGAGTCATACATACATTAAATAACCTTACCAACCAGTCAACAATACAGTCACCCCCTTTTTTAATAAATTCCACTGCAATACCATCCAAACCTGCTGCCTTGCCGGCTTTCATCTTCCGCAAAGCTTTTACTACCTCTTCTCTGTTTACCAAATCATTTTCCCTAACCCTCTCACTTTGCACACCACCTCGACCCAAACACCCTATATCTGCCACTCTGTCATCAGACACATTCAACAAACCTTCAAAATACTCATTCCATCTCCTTCTCACATCACCACTACTTGTTATCACCTCCCCATTTACGCCCTTCACTGAAGTTCCCATTTGCTCCCTTGTCTTACGCACCCTATTTACCTCCTTCCAGAACATCTTTTTATTCTCCCTAAAATTTACTGATAGTCTCTCACCCCAACTCTCATTTGCCCTTTTTTTCACCTCTTGCACCTTTCTCTTGACCTCCTGTCTCTTTCTTTTATACTTCTCCCACTCAATTGCATTTTTTCCCTGCAAAAATCGTCCAAATGCCTCTCTCTTCTCTTTCACTAATATATATATATATATATATATATATATATATATATATATATATATATATATATATATATATATATATATATATATATATATATATATGTATATATATAAGGTCAACAATTCATAATGATGCAGGTCATGTTTGTTTTGGTTATGTCCTGTTGCTTGACCACAGACATAGCTTGTGTGCAGTATATGCCACAAACAAAAAACAAGAGCAACGGGAGGTCTTTCAAGTTTTCAGTCCCTGTTCGTCAACAAAAAACGCACAGCAGGTGCCAACTGCTTTACAATTTCTTTTTTTATGTGGCCGAAACTTAACAATCACACTAAATATGAAGAATGAGCTTCGAAAAGATATGTATCTACACAGACACATACACGAACACACACACACACACACACACACGCACACACACACACACACACACACACACACAAGCACGAAATATGGAAAAAATCGACTTCCAAACATATACAAGAAAAGATGGAAACATAAGAGGTGTAGTAAGGAGACTAAGTGGATAGAACTAATGACAATAAGAAAATATAAGGTAAATAAATGCAAGAAATATGATAGAAAATATAACAGAAACCACACAAAAAACATCAGCGAAAGCAGCAGAGAAGGCAACAACAAGAACAACAAAGCCATAAATCATAGAATAATGATAAGATAAAGGAAGTGATGTTTATCTAAGTAAAGTTTGGCTTGAGTACAGTCTTATATCACACTCTCTTATGATTGGTTCTCGTATGTTATCTAGTTGTGAAGCAGGTTTTTATGTTATGGGTTAGATGTCATTATGTATTTAAAGACTTACAAATACCTTACTATAAAGTCAATTTACATGAGATTCGAGAGTATCTACGAAACCATCTCTTGACCTTCATCATGTTTAGTATAGATTAGGATTTCATAACTGATCAAATGTGCGTCTTCATGATAGTGGAGCAGCCAGCTAGTGTGGCATGGTACATGATCAGACTAACTGCCTCTCATTTCTCACACAGTGTTCTCCAGAGCAATATGTCATTCTGGAGAGAAGTCATCTTCCTAAATTTGTCTTATACCAATAAGGTTATTTCACATACTCTTTATGCCATTTTGTTACTTTTATCTTGTAATAGTTTTCACCTTTTCCAAAAAAAAAAATTGTGTTTTGTTTTTTCTTTTCCTTTTGCTCAATACTTTATTTCTTACGTATTTTTCTTAGCTTTAGATGAATATGTCCTACATTGTCATAGTTATATTTCCTTTACTTTGGTTCATTGTTCATTCTACTATAATTTTTCCCATTTTCCTTTACACGTCTCTCATCCACTGAACGACTGAACAAACGATTTTCAACTTTCTGGCCATTAATGTCTCATCACCAGTGACAATAACCGGCATTACCTTGACAGTCTTCTTGTTCGTTTTAAGGAACCGCATCATTCCCTCACGACTCATGACGACGACGTACTCTGTTGAATTACATGTTCCTCGATGCTCTTTTTCTGACAACCATATACTTTTCCCCCTGAGGGCAGCGTTCGCAGACGTGTATCCAGCCAGTATCCCAGTATCCGGATCACCAGGTCGTTCGTGTGGTGGAAGATGAGATGGCACGAGTGTCGCGTGTTATGCCTGAACGTGGCAGCTTTTGGTAAATAGTGGAATGACCCTCCTCCGTCCCTTCTTCCTCTAGTGTGGTCTTCCGCTGAAGACAGAGAAACTATTGGGGGTCTGTTGACGGGTGTATGACAGGTGGAGCATGGACTATGTGGGTGTGTGGAGAGAGTTAAACATAATATGGAGGAATATGATGGGAGGCTTTAAGATTGTTGTGCACTGGGTATACGTATGCATGTATGTTTATAGAACCCAAAGTACACTTTTATGGTAGGTTCAGTGACAAGGAATAATAAATCACTTTGGAGTTCAGAAGTTCCTGGGCGAGACTGTATTCCCTTTCGCCAACTGACGATGATGGAGTCGTCAAAGGTGACCATGCAAGCGGTGGCTGAGTTACTTCAAGCACAGGTAACCAACGAACTGTGAGAACATACCTTGAGGAACATTAATTATTCTGTGACGCAAACAACGATAATCTTAGTTTCCGTGTTCTTCATTAGTGATCATGATGTAAATGTTGCGGTGGTGTCATGTGTTTCAGTTATTGCCTCATTTTTGAGATCCTCCTTTATTCTGAAGGCCTCAGACTGTAACACTGTCACAAACAGAAAAACTGCCTGTTCATCTCATGAGAAAATGGTAAAGTTACAATAAAAAAGATTCATGCGATAACGACTATCCTCTGAATGTACTCTAACTGATGGTATATTGCGTAGTTATAACTTTAGATCATTAGAGTTCTCAGTATCTCTCCATAAGGCTTTCTAACTCCTACTGAAGAATACTTTTGTTGCTCTATTCCTCGTGAAGCAGCGAACCATCGTTTCGATACGGTTCATCACGTCATCACTCCTAATAGAGGAAGAGATTAAGCCTTCACGTACTAGACATGGCGAAAAACCAGAACACAACGTATTGCATCACCTCAATGATATGTACTGAATAGAAAATAATGAAGCAATACGCTGATGAAATGGCTTCGCGAGAGTGTGTAATGAAAGGGGTTGAACATCCAGCAGTCGAAAAGGTAATTTCCTGTCGGCAGGAAGTGTGTGTAGAACAGATGAGAGGGAGGGAGTCAGCCAGGGGGTGTGACGGTGGTGTTGGTGGTGGTGGTGGTGTTGGTGGTGGAGGTTCCATGGGGGTCCCCCTGGGATCTGATGAGCTACTCTCCACCACTCCCTCCACCCTCCGTCACCATGGAACTCCCTCCCCCACTAGTTCCCACTTCACACCTTGACTTGTCAATAATAGCAAGAGGCGGAATGGAGAACCGGTCTAGTTAATGGCTACCTTCCTGTAGCAGACGACCGTTGTGTCCTCTTGTTTTCCTCTGAGGCGTAATTTAAAATAATAAATAACTGAACGTGTAATTTCACTTTCAGAGAGAAATGTTTCTTCGTGGCCGAGATAGGTAGGTCGATGGGGCTTCAGTCCGTAGACGGACCTTACCTCCTGCTGGTGCTGAAG